>NC_133655.1:6278231-6565398 GCF_009905375.1 Apium graveolens
TAGGGTCATTCTTGTATTATCCCCTTAATAAATATTCACTTAATTTTTATACCACAGTCGACCAGATTGTTTTAATCCATATATGGATCTCTGCAATTTAATCGAGTAAAGATTCCGAGAATATGATTTTGATGCTTCAGGCATTTGAAATCCTTCAAGGATCCTCATATAAATATCTTTCTCAAGGGAACTGTACAAGTATGTTGTCACAACGTCCATCAATCGCATTTCTAACTTTTCAATGACTGTCAGGCCAATAAGATAACGAAACGTTGTTGCATCCATCACAGGAGAATAAGTCTCCTCATAATCAATACCTGGTCTTTGTGAAAATCCTTGAGCAACTAAACGTGCTTTGTATCTTACAATTTCATTGTTGTGATTTCTTTTCCTTAAAAATACCCATTTATAACCAAGGGGTTTAGTCCCTTATGGGGTTTGGACTACAGGCCCAAAAACATTATGTTTATTAAGTGAGCTCAATTCATTTTCAATTTCATCTTTCCATTTTGGTCAATCTTTTCTACATTGAAATTCATCGACTGATTTTTGTTCAAGATCTTCAGGATCCATCATTATATCAAGCGCTACATTATGTGTGAAATGTTCGTCAATGGCAGTATTATTTCGGTTCCATCTTTTTCCAGTGACAACATAATTTATCGAAATCTCTTCAATGTCAATATTTTCAAGTACCTGTTCCTCTTCAGGAGTACCGTCTATCATGTCACGGGTCTCTTCTGGAATCTCTTCTGGAGATTTTATTTCCTCTACTTGGGCATCTTGAGTGCTTGCTCCTTTTCTTTTTCGAGGATTTTTATCTTTGGAACCCATCGGTCTACCCCTCTTTAAGCGAGGTTTATACTTATTTGCCATGAAAATTTGTCCTTCCAGGACTTGTATTTTTGCAGGAGCATTTACAGCTGGAATATGTAATTTGGTTACTCTATTGATGTCGATGAATGTATCAGGTAGCTGATTTACTATACCTTGTAAATGAATTATTTTTTACACTTCTTAGTCGCATTGACCTATGCGAGGATTAAAAATATTCAATGAAGATGCATTTCATGAAATTTCTCTTTCCACCTATCTATTTTCTCCCCCTAATTTTGGGAGTATTTTATTTTCTCCCCCTAATTTTGGAAAAACATTTTCATCAAAATGACAGTTTACAAACGTTGCAGTGAATAGATCACCTATCATTGGTTTTAGATATTTAATTATTGTGGAAAATTCAAAAACAATATATATTCCCAATTTTCTTTGGGGACCCATCTTTGTACGTTGTGGTAGAGCAATTGAGACATATACCGCACACCCAAATGTTCTAAGATGAGAAATATCAGTTTCTCTTCCAGAGACCAATTGTAAGGGAGAAAATTTTTGATAACTTGTAGGTCTGATGTGTACAAGTGCTGATGCATGTAAAATAGCATTCCATTAGACTGTAAGAGGGAATTTTTTTTTCATAATCAATGGTCTAGCAATTAGTTGGAGTTGTTTAATAAACGATTCTGCAAGACCATTTTGTGTATGAACATGAGCGACAGGATGTTCAACACATATGCCAATTGATGCACATAACTCATTAAAAGCTTTTGATGTGAATTCACCAGCATCATCTAACCGGATTGTTCCAATATTATAATCCAGAAATTGTGCTCTTAATCGTATTATTTGCGCAAGTAATCTCGCAAACGCCAGGTTTTGAGATGATAATAAGCACACATGTGACCACCTTGTTGATGCATCAATCAATATCATAAAATATTTAAATGGTCCACATGATGGGTGAATGGGCCCACATATATATCACCTTGTATTCTTTCTAAAAAATTAGGAGATTCTATGCCAATTTTGCCAACGAAGGCCTGATAATTAATTTTCCTTGAGAACAAGCAGCACAAGAAAATTCATTATAGATTGAAAAATATTCTAGTTTTTTAATGGATGCCCATTTGAATTCTCAACAATTTTTCGCATCATGATTGATCCAGGATGTCCCATCCGGTCATGCCAAATAATAAAATTATCAATAAACTTCTGGTTTACTATGGCATTAACCTCAACATTTAGGATAACTGTATAGGACAATCCAGATTTAAAAGCGGGTAATTTTTCTTTAACATATTTGTTACCCGAAATGATGCTTGTGATGTAAAGAAATTCTTTATTTTTTATATTCATTGTTTTAAAATGATATCCATTTCTACGGATATCCTTAAAACTTAATAGATTTCTCTGTGATTTTGGAGAGAACAATGCATCTTTTAAATAAATTTTGTTCCTTCTGGTAATAATATAATAGCTCTTCCAAAGCCTTCAATCAATGTTATACTTCCAGAAATCGTGCAAACATTGCATTCATACTTTTTTAAAGAGATGAAATATTTTTCATTTTTAAGAATTGTGTGAGTAGTTGCGCTATCTACAAGACAAATGTCTTCCTCTTTTGTTATAAGTCCAATACGAGAATGAGAAATATCCATGTTGCTTCAATAATAGATAAATATATAATTAGTAATAATTATAATCATCATAAAGATATATAGTCATAATATTAACATACGCGAATAATTGTCACAGGTAAGGTAAACAAGTACAATTATTTATTATTTGGAGCAGTGGTGTCATCAGGAGTCTCGTAAAAATCAACTGTATCCAGATATGTCATTTTAAGGAGATTGTCTGCATTTTCTTTTTCTTCAAACACCAAATTTGTTTCGATGTTCTTGCCTTTATCCTTCATGGAGACTTGATAAAGATCAACCAAATATTTTGACGTACGACAGGTACGCGACCAATGGCCCTTCATTTCACATCTGTAATATTCATTTTCAATGATCTTTTTCTTTTTCTCCTTGTCCATATTTTTCTCCAACTTCTGGTTGGCATTGGACTTATTGAACTTGAAATAAGGGTGCTTTTGGACTTGAGAACCACGACCATATGCTCCATGTCCATGACCATAACCACGGCCACGATCACGATTACCATCTCGTCCACGCCCTCCACCTCGATCACGCTCATAATTATATGTTGTCACATTCGCTTCAGGGAAAGGGCGAGACTCATGATTCTTCATCAAAATCTTATTATTTTGTTCAGAAACAAGAAGACAAGAAATTAAATCTGAATATTTTATAAAACCTTTTTCACGATATTGTTGCTGGATGAATATATTTGAGGCATGAAAAGTGGAGTAAGTCTTTTCTAACATATCCTCGTCAGTATTTTTTTCTCCGCGTAATTTTAGTTGAGAAGTTACTATAAAAAGTATGAAATTATATTCACTGACGATTTTAAAATCTTGCAGCCTCAAATGCATCCAATCATAGCGAGATTTTGGAAGGATCACAGTCTTTTGGTGATCATATCTATCTTTTGGATTTCGCCACAACTCAAGTGGATTTTTAACTATAAGATTTTCAGTTTTAAGTCCTTCATGGAGATGGCGTCGTAGAAAGATCATAGCCTTTGCGCGATTTGATTCAGATTCCTTATTCCCCTCTTTGATTGTATCTCCAAGATCTTGTGCGGCTAAATGTATTTCGATATCCAATATCCATGATAAATAATTTTTTCCCTTAATGTCAAGAGCCTCAAATTCAATTTTGGTAAAATTTGACATTTTTATAAACTTAATCTTGAATGGAATACGAGAGAGACGATGACTGGCTGAATGTAAACGATGAACCACTTCTGTCGTTGCCTTCGAAATCTTTATGTAAACTAACCTCCTCCCAAAGTTATAATCATACAAGCAATATCTTGCTAATAACGTGTTAGAAATATATGTAAATATATAATAGAGAACATGTGTTGAAAGAGAGATGTATATTTCTTTCTAATGTGTTTACAAGAGAGATGATGAACCATTTATATAGGCTCTCTACAAGTGAGTTACAAGGACTCTAAAAGCCAAGAGTCATAGTTTACATGAACTTAGAAAGTCAAGGGACTTTGTTCTAGAAAACTCTTGGACATTCATATTACACCAGATTCATCTATTTCTTACTTGCCATTTATTCATTTTAATCTATGAGTTACTTATTCAAATTTTCCCAAACGAGCATAATATGTTATCGAACATTGAAGTAATCTTGTTGAAATTGAACAATTTCTTATCAAACCTAACTATACAAGATGAACTTTTATTTGTTTTTTTTAATCAAAAATTGAGTTTAATAATATATCAAATCGAGGTTATTATTTGAAATAAGCTGAACACAAACAATATCGAATCGCTCAAAATTTCTTCAACCCTGTATATAAATAATCTTTATGAAAATCAATTTATTAATATATAATAATAATAATAATAATGACTAATTTTAAATTAAAATCATGGTTTCTTAGTGAATATTTATAAAAAAAATATCCCATAATTTATATTTTTCTCCACTTATCTGTTTACATTTAAGTTGGATATAGAGGTGAAGAATACGTATAATTAAAAGTGAGTGAAATAGTGAGAACGATCAATATGCATAAAAAGAGTGTAACGAAGATAAGTAGTGGATGTAATTAATTTATATGTTATATAATTTTACTATTATTTTAAACTTAAGAAAGGTAAATAATTGAAAGGGACGTCCAAGCGAAAAAATTACAAGATGATTGGGATGGAGGGATTAATGTAAAACTCTGATTGACTTTACTTTAAAATAATATTTTATTAATATGTTTTGATAAAAAATTATGTACTATATAAATATGTTAAATTAAGTATGTTAGGAATCATATGTACTTTTGATGATAAGCAAAACACATAGCATAATTTTGCTTAAGTCATTTTGTAGCTGTCAATGACTGTTGATAGAGTAATTTATCAACTGATAAGTTTTGTAACATTTTCTGTGAGAAATTCTGTAAAAGTCATTGATGTTATTTATTCGTTTAAAATTCATATTGATTAAGTGGATAATTAGAATAAGATGGTTAATTGTAAATATGTAATTTCATGTAATTCTGTTTAAGTGAAATAAGATCGTCAGCCCATTAACGGTCAAAGAAAACACTATCACCGGCTAGAGTAGCCTAAATAACAGTTAAAAGTGACTTAACAATCGTCAAATATTCAATCTGACACAACACATGGGCTGACTGAAATCTCAAGAAAAAAATGGAAGCAAAGACAAACTTTGTATATTATCTTGGAATTTGAAGAATAAAAATATTTTATTTTCATGCATGACAAATTTGAGGGATATTCAAAACAGTGTGTCTAAGGATAAATCAAGCCAATTTTGTCAAGGCTCGGTAAAAATAATGAAGTAATCTTATTGAACGTAGAAGTCTGCATTATTTTGTTCTGTAGTAAAATTGTAACTTGGTAATATATATAAAAACTAAATAGTAGCAGTTTTTTCTCAAGAAATAAGTTTTATAATTAGTATTGTAAAGATAGTTCTTTTCTAAGAGAAACATTGTAAAAATAGCTGTGAAATTGCCCTTGCAATTTACACATTATTTTTTCAATATATATACCTCAGGTGGTGAGCTCAAAACAAACCACTTAAAAAATAACAAAGAAAATAATGTATTTAAAATGAATTTATTAACTAACAGTGATTACTACAATAGGATGAAAATAGTAAATAACAAATTTTATAATATAGTATATAATTAGTTATATATTTTCTAATATAATATAATTGGTCTAAAATGTAGAAATGTTCTTTGATCTTAAAATAATCCGTAATGTTCTTATTGGTTAAATGAACAAATCGAATACTTGGGTATTTTAATAAAGTATTAAGCGATCAATTTGGTATAGTTATAAAGAAATAAAAGTAATAAAGAAATTAAGAGAACAAAGAGTTAGTACAATATATTATTAACGCTAGCTAAAGCTTAACATTGTTTTATTATTTTGAATATCGAAACATCATTATATTAAAAAAAAATTGACTAAATATAAATTTCACTAAAATTATATTAAAATTTAAATCTTCATTTAGTTCTCTAGTCCAGTTGCTTTAGTAAAATCCAACATTAATATCACTCTACAGCTGACCCGATATAAACAGTGGGCTCTACAGTCCAGTTTACTATTGTCAATTATATGGGCCTTATCTTCAAAATCACTTCGACTCTTTTACAAGTCCAAAACAAATTGGGCCTCATCAAGTTGGAAAGTTTAGTTCGCAGTGGACACGTTAATTACTGGACAAGTAAATATTTAAAAATTATGGAGCCCTGCGCTCTACAATTTGAAAAAAAAAAATGTAAATTTCTTTTAATTTCATGTACAGTACAAAATTTGGTATTTTTTTATATTTATAAGTTAAAGTGTTCAACCCCTACTTTAACCCATTAATCCTCAATTATTTTTTTACAAGATGCCCAATCGATTTCAATTTTTAAGATTCGATTAATTGTAATAAAATTTTCTTTATCAGAATATATATAATAATTTATTAAAGTTATAATAATAAATTCATTTAAATATGAATAATTATAAAATGTATAATATAGTAAATACATATTTTTTAATAAATCAGTAATATAATCATAATAATATATTAAATAAATTTTTAACATAAAAATATAACAAATTTTTACTTCAATTAATTCTCAATTTTCAGTTAATACTAAATCGTTAAGTCAACCGATTATGTCAACTGATTCGATTTCCCATTTCTACAATACAGATAGTAACAAATGTGTATTACTCCGAAAATTATTATCACTCATTGTAATTCGTTATTGATTTTTGAAGAACAATATTTTTATCCACACCCCTAATGAAATCCTAGCACACGGATGACAAATTAATATAATTCAACAGATACCCGAACAGAAATCCGATATTTTAAATATACCGAAATCGAAATTTTAAATTTAAATTTGAATTTGGATTTCAGTGATATGGAATCAATGCCCGTTCCAAAATCTGAAACTCAATCTAAACATGATTCAAACCCGAAATTTCATTAATATTCGACACATAAATAACATATTTTATGTTATAAATAACATAAATAACATGTAATTTATATATATATTTTTTTAATGGTAGATTGATGTCAAGATTATCACACTTATTTAGCGAATGATAACTGTTTATTTCAATATCAACTCTTATTATTTAAGATGTAGGCGGTCCACCACTATCATAAAAAAGAAATCAATCAAAATGCACAAAATTTATAAATTTCTGCGTTTGTTATGTTCAATTCGATATTAAATTATACTATGTAATAAGTAAACTTGAATATCTAAAATATATTCAATCCGATTCGAAATTTGATAAATTTAAATTTAAAATTTTTAAAATTTTAAATTTTTAAATTTAAATTCAAATTCTATAATATTCGATCTGAATCCGACCATTTGCCGTCTCGTTCCCGGCCGTAGGAAACAAAGGAACGGCGTAATAGTTGAAAGAAAGTAAACTAAGAAGTGATCGTAATCTGTTTCGTAAAGGGTGTAGAAGAAGTAATTTAACAGCTTCTGCTGTACTCCACTGCTGCAGCTGCTAATACAGGTTCATTAATAGTTAAGCAACATTCTTTCTTTTTACAGCTTTCGAGACACTACTACTTTAAACGAGGAGTCCCAATATTTAATTCATTCAATTAAATGGGTAATAGCGTGCACCAGATCCGAGGCATAATCAAAGTTAGGACCTTATCACGTCTCCAACACAGCACGTGGTCCCGTTATCTGTAATTTC
Organism: Apium graveolens; assembly: GCF_009905375.1. NCBI lineage: Eukaryota > Viridiplantae > Streptophyta > Magnoliopsida > Apiales > Apiaceae > Apium > Apium graveolens. Next base: position 6,285,916 of record NC_133655.1, read on the forward strand.
TAAAAGGCCTCGCTCTATTAATTTATCTGTCTTGTTTCATTTTTTACGGTCAAATTAACCCAGTTTTTACTGAAAATTATATATAGTAGATTATCGAAAATATTTATAAAAATTATATCACTAGAAAGTATGTTCAATCTACTTCAATATGTATTTTTTAATTTTTCAAAATAGTGAAATAATGAGTTTATATTTATAGTCAAAATTGAGTTAATCTGACAATCAAAAGTTAAACAAAACATATAAATTAGGACGGAGGGAGTAGGAAGGAAAGTAAATGGTATATAAAGTATTTTTGTTCTATTTTTGAAATTAAAATTTTGAAATATTATGTTAAATTTATCTTTTTCATAACATGTTTTTCACTAGTTGAGATCTGAATTTCAAGTAATTATTCTTCCAATATCTTAGATTCGACGTTAAGTAGATGCTCAGATTTAAGTATTAAATCATCTAATATAACTCAGTAATTGAATTATCCCGCAAATGTATTAGATTCGATGTTAAGTAAACGCTCGAATTTAAATACTAAGTTATTTAGGATAACTCGATAGTTGATTGACCGTAAATAATGTTTAATTGGTTTGTGCTATCAATTTTATGATTTAATGAGTTTTTTTTTATTATGTATGGAAAATAAATTTTAAATTTAATTATTATATGGTGGAATTTTTATTTCAAAAGTAAGTATCTCACTTGTTAAACAATGAATCTTGCTGTTAAAATTACGTCTAATTGAATGAAAGTTTTGAACGCCATTAATTTAATACTTCTGTTTTTTAACGTTGCAGAGGTAAGATATTATTATAAACAGAAAGTCATGGTAACTTAAAGAAGAGACCAAAAACGATGCTACAATCTCACATGAGATTGGTGGATCTGTACATCGAAATTTCTATTTTTCTAATTCAGTTACAGCAGTGTATATAATTATATGATGCATGCATCTATCTATCTGTTATTTGATTGTTCTTCCCATGCTGCCCTTGTCACCTTCTTAATTATTATGAGTATTTACAAATTCTGTCTTCCCTCCCTTGGCTTGTTTACACTTCTGATATATATCTATATATTAAGTGATTTCAGTAAGTTCGGGACGATTAAAATGTTAGACTTCTCGAAAACGTAAATATTAATATAATCGGTAATTTTTTTAATAATAACATGAGATCGGCGAATAAATATAATGTCATGTTATCTGAATTTTATTTTAGAACATTTTACTTATAAACTTTTCCATGTTGTTGTGGTTGTGCAGATGTCTTGTAGATTATCTCTAATTAAGTTTTAATCTACTATTTTATATATCCAATTTTATTTTAAAAGAATTTGATATCTGTTGAGGAGGTTTTTACATTGTGAAATGGTTTGGAATCTACTGTTATTTTTTTAAAAAAAAAAATTATTGAAAGAAATTATCAGTCCAAATGAAATGTAATACTCACTACAGGCGTAAGTAATGACTAATGAGTATGAATCCACAAAAAAACATGACCATAAGAAGCTACCGTGCTAATGCTAGTGTGTGTGCATGTGCACATGCTAAACGCGGAATATTATAATTGTATTTCATTTTTATTGATTCCTTTCTATAAATGATGATGGATTTCCTGTATATAAAAAAACCCCACCAATCAAAATAAATTAAACTTATGAAATTTAGCGCTTAGTATGTGGCAATGGAAAAAACCGAAATTTTATTATCACAATGATCACCAAAAAACACGAGATGAAGATCAAATCAAACACAACATAAATGTTATGGTGAAAAGAATCAATTCACTTTACAATGTGGAGAAAGGAATATATGCAAATTAGGGCTTGGAATTGCAAACAAACTGACAAAACACCAACAAAAAGCCAAACCAAACCCAAACGAAACTTACTTTTCAAACACAACAATCAAATTCCAAAAACAAATTCCCCACAAAATTAATGTCACTCTACTACCACTTTCAATACAGCAGGGCCAGACATGTATCGACAGAGAATCAGAGATATCATCTACATACATGTTAAATAATTCTGCAAACAAATGGGGTTTGTATAATGTGTACATATTGTCATATTGATTGTTAATATTCATGTCATACCAACCAAAATGGACGTTGCAGACAACCGAAGCTTCTGCTTGTTTCGATTGGACCTATATTTATCGACTACTGAACATAAATACGCACTTACCTGGATCTCTACTTAAATCCGTGCTTTTTTCATCGACTACTCGACTTAAGTGTTTAGTAGATGAATAGATCGAGATATATCTCTGTACAAATTATTCATAATAATCGAATATGTAACCGGACGAGGATTAACTGCCTCGTCCGTTAAATAATTTCGAAATTTTGTAGATCTGTAACTGTTTTTCACTGCTTTATACGAACCCACTGGTACTTTCCTTCTAAAGGCACATCCTTCACAATATCATAATTGTACCTGAACCAAACAAACACATTTTTCATCAATGTCTGTTAAAATAACAGATTCAAATTTCGAAATGCAGTTACATATATCATGATTATTCAACATGCTTACTTTTCCGCAAATCGTTTAGCCTCGTATTTTTCTGCTCTAGAGAAGAACTCTTCGATCTCCTCCATGGAAGGCTTCTTCTGCGCTGATGAAGCCTTGTTCTTCGTCGTCGTCTTCGTTGTCGTTGTTTCCATTACTTGTGAGAGGCTTGACGAGGATAATTCTCTACTGCAAACAAAAATTCAACACCTCCTTATATATAAAATCAGATATACATAAAACTGAAACTGTCGGTTTAAATTTTTTTCATCATAATTGAAGAGAGTTATGAAGAAAATAAATATAAAAATTAATTTCACCTGTTCATAAATGTTGAATTATTAGTTTTCGAATTCTCAACCTGAAAAATAAAAGATCAAAATTCAACATTAGCAATTAAAGAGATGAGAAAGGAAAGTATACAAACAACATAGACAATTATGTACATTTTACATGTATTCTAGTTCTACGAGAGAGAGAGAGAGATATTGAATTATACTGCTCAATTATGAAAAATTTTAAGCAATTTACATGAATTTACATGAATCATGTAAATTGCTTAAAATTAAAGTAATCACCTTAAGATCAGCAGATCTCGAGGTATTGTCGTAAAATTCATCACTACAAGCCGGAGACTGATCAACCGAAACTGCATTCCTCTCCGGAGAAGCTGAATTCTCAGGTGAATTGATCAAACAGCTACATTGATTCAAATTCTCCGAATTTAAATTCACAAGCTCTCCTGAACCAAGCTTTCGTCTTTTCGACGTCGAATTATCACCGTTCTTCACCTCCGCAGCTCTCGCATGCACGATCTCCATCTCTCTGCAGCTCAATTTTTTGTATTGAGTGTGTGTATAAGTATATGTTAAATGTACTTGCGCCGTCTATACAAATGAAAAAATGGTTGGATATGAAAGGCAGGCACATGTACATATAAGAGAGTGTGGGAGAAGGAAGGGTAATATTGTAATTTTGAGGAGTCGAGTGGGGACCACTCCGTTAACGGTGACGGACGGAATTACAAAGCCATGTGCAGCGGCCGTTACGAAGATCTGGCTGTTGAGTGTTGAGGATCACAGAATTGGTACAGCCCATGTGAACTTAAACTTACCGACACCTATCAGTTGTATAACAGAATATGACTGGCTATATCCGGTTGCATTTGCCAGGGGAGTACAGCCTTGCCGGGTCTTCAGAAATTACCTGTTCTTTGTTTATAAATTTTTTGAAATCTTATAAAAATAATACTCCCTCCGTCCCTCGTTTACACTTTCCTTTATTATTCGTTTACACTTTCCTTTATATAATATCCCTTTCAATTATTTATATTTCAAAATTATTCAAAAATAGTAAAGTTTTTATAATTTTTAAAATAACTACATCCACTACTTCTCTCTACTATACCTATTTTATGCATATAATATTAATCGATTCCACTATTTTATTCACTTTTTAAACTTTCCTCCACTACTTTATCATTTTTCTTAAATTCCGAATGTAAATATTTGGGAGGGACGGAGGGAGTAAAAATTTTAAAAAATTATTAATATACATTTAAATTTTAAGCATCAAAGTATCCCATTAATCTTTATTCTATTCGGTAATTGATTTTCGAAACTCGACTATGAGTATTTGATTACATTTGATTCAAATTTATATTAATTTTTTCGATACTCATTTGTATTGATGATGGAGTATGATAATGGTATATCTAACACCTTTGACATTTTAAGGTTTCAGGTCTCTCGACTTAATATGATATTAAAATTTGAGAATAGTTTGGAATGAGGGGGGAAAGTTTTTATAATTGAATACGATCCTAATAAATCTATTTCCAATCCTTTGAAATTGACATTAATTTCAAATGAGAGAGGAATATTTATAATTGAATACGATCCTAATAAATCAATTTCTAATTACTTGAAATTTGATAAGAACCCGTAACTCTACAATTTATACTGTCAAAGTTAAACACCTAATTTCTAACTCCTTGAAATTTGATAAGAATCCGTAACTCAACAATTTAAAACTTTTATAAGTCTAGATGAATAATATTTATTTAAATAATAACTGCTGCGGTTGTGCTGGGGTCAGTACTATACAACGACTTAACAGAATTTTCACAGCATAGGGATTTGTGAAGCTGCAAAGGTCCTTTAAAAATGGCTAGTAAAGTGTAAGTTATGTGAGCTCCACAGAATTGGGGACCGTTATTTTAAGACAATGTCTTCACTGAAAATGCATGTACAAAAAGTCATGCATTGTTGTATCAGAATTTTGTACTTTTTTCCTTTTCTTTGACAAGAAAGAATTCATGTACTCCTGTACTTTGCAGTATACAATTTCATTTTTCTTGTGTGGTGGGACTTTGAATTCCAGGCTTAATTTAGAAGCTGCTGCTGAAAATTTCACAGTTTGGGCCTGTATATTTGTTCTGATTTCAACTTTTACAGTGTACATTTTTATGTTAGTACTAGTACAGTGGAGCACATAACAATGTTCCCATTTTTGTTTTACATGAAGCATCCAAAAATGAGGTTTTTGAGACTTCTGTGGCTAAAATAAAGAACAAAATGACAATAGAATGTGACTCACATATGGAGTTCTAAATTTTGAAGTTTCTTAGTTTTTGTTATGACAGTAAAAAAAATTGGAGGAGAAGTTGTTTTTTTTCACATTTTAGGATAGTAATACTACTCATCTGATCGGTGCCTAATATCGATCATTTTTTTATCGATAGCGATAATTTATTTTAGTTCCCACTGGTTACGTCACTCCTTACAAATATTGTACCAATATTATTAAAGACTTGGCTTATCATCCTTACTACTCAAGCACATTCAAATACTTCTAACGTCTCGACCCTTCATCTTAAAATTTTCGTAAAATTATTATTTGAATAGACACAAAAATACGTAAAAAGTATATCAATTCACACTCTAACGGATCCTCCTTGACTTTTTATTAAAAAAATCAAACATATCTACTATTTTGAAGTTTCTTTGTTTTTGTTAAGATAGTAAAAAAATTGTAAGAAAAGTAGTTTTTTTTCACATTTTAGGATAGTAATACTACTCATCCGATCGGTGCCTAATATTGATTATTTTTTGTTGATAGTGATAATTTATTTTAGTACAGACTATGATTCTGGTTACGTCACTCCTTAACAAATATTATCAAAGAAAGTTATCATCCATGAAGACCCAAGCACATTCCGACGTCTCGACCCCTGATCTTAAAAATGCGTAAAATTATTATTTGAATAGACATAAAAATACGTACAAAGTATATCATTTCACAATCTAACCGATCCTTGACCTTTTATAAGAAAAAATCAAACATATCTACTTATTGAGCTGAATAGAGTATAATCAAAATACGTAAAAAAAACTATTTCAAACGCTCTAACCCGTAAACGTAATTCTTTTTAAGAAAAAATCATATATATGTACTTATTGAGCTGAGTAGAGTAAGATCTTAAGATCTGAGAAAATGATATATAAACTGATCTTAGAATCTTAACTTTACAATCTGTTTTAGAACAACACCACCTGCACACATGATAAGCATATAATTTGAAATATGAAGGGTAGAAATTAAAATAGTAAGCATTGGATTCCATTGGCATATTTGTTGGGGGAGGATGTAGATGGGGATTTGTGAATAGGAGCAGTGGATGGGGTTCCCTAATGTGTGGGCAAAGTCCATTAAAGATATTTGAGCAAACCACATTCACCCCCCTACAGATAAGGATACTTGTCTTGGCTTCTCTAACCTCTCTGTCTTGGAAAATCTCACAATCACAAACCTCCAAATTTGTTTTAATTTTGATGCTACTTCACACTATGTCACCATTTGTATCTAGTCCATATGGGAATTCTGGTTATTTATCCTTTTGTTATCAAATGGATATTCCATCCCAAAATAATAATTAGAGTTTGTCACGTTAGAATATTAATATAAGATCCTGAAAACGGTCTTCGTCTAACATCTTGAGATTTTAGAGCTGACGTGATGAACCAAGCTATTTGAAACAGCAATGCAAATAAATCATAGCAATGCAAATGCTTTGCAATGGTAGTTAAATCAAGTTCAAGCATAACTTGATCCTTGACATTGAACAATACTTCACTTGCTCTTTATGATTAAGGTCATCATAAAAAGTTCCAATCGCGTGGTTTCTCCATGAGAACGGATCAACCCCTTCTTCTTGCGCCAATGATCTTGCCGTTTCTCTGAAGGAACTGGAGTTCCATATCTTTTCAGGAGTTCTTATGTAATACTCTTTCACACCCTAAGTAATAACTTTATTGGTTATGGCATCTGTAATTATATAAGCTGATCCAAATTTACGGCTAATAATAGCATTTGATGGTGAAGTACCGGAGCTGTTAGATCTTGTACGTAGCTAATTATACAAGTTCATAAGACTATTTCAAATCAGAGAAAAAAAGAATGTAATATAAAATATTCAGTTAATCACACAAAAGAAAAAAAAAATACTCCATTCATGAATCTTTTTGGCACATTAACGAAACAAAATTAGTGCAGGCTCTTTTATTTTCTCATCTTTCTTTTTGGCGCTCTTGCTGCCTGAGGACGGAACTGAGGAACTAGAATGAGTAAGACACTCGCTAACTGTTAGGGAGACAAATACGGTCTCACAAATGCTCGTCGATAATTTTCTTGCAAGTTCTGGAGATAGCTGGTGTTGGTTTGAAAATTTATTCTTCTCATGCTTTGTATCTTGCACAGGTTGTGTTAAATATATGATCCTATTGAGACCTTCGTCTAACACCTTAAGGTTTTAGATGAACCGGTTATTCACCATGGTATCAGAGCGTAGGCTGGCGGGAGGACCAAGGTTCGATTCCCAGCCACCCAGTGTTCCACTCTTCGACCCATAAATGGTCTTTCGAGTGAGAGGGAGTGTTAAATATATGATCTTATTCGGGCCTTCCTCTAACACCTTAGGAATAGGGTGACCGTGCTTTTGCAAGTAAGAAAATGAAAACATGCGAAAGGGTCTGCCAAACTTACGCAGTCGTGTCTTTCACCAACGTTCTAGATGCTGAAACACACTGTTTTTTTGATGTTTAAGTCTTCTGCAGATTAGACAAACGAGTTCTATGTGAATGTTCAGTTTCATTTCATAAATTTACTTGCTGTGAATAGATCATTGTTTTATATTATCACACAGGAAAAATGCTAGATTAGATTACTTGAATTGTATCTCAAAATGGTTTTCAAATTTCATGTGACATTCCCTCATTGGTCATTATATAAATAAGTTGGATCCCCGTGTATTCACAATAATCTCGTCAATTAACGTAGCTCATATTAACCCGTCATTGATACCAAGGTCATTCGAAAACTGTTATTGGTACCCAAATTATTACAAAATATAGTGTCTGGATTGGAAAATAAATAAGTTTTTACACAACAAACACGAGATTGAAAAACTTAAATGATATCGTTATAGATATTCATGAAGTGAGTAGGAGTACTGGATGGCAACATTTTGGTTTTACTTTTAGAGAGGCCGACATGGTAGAGCAAAAGCTCGTCAAAGTTTCTCGCAATTTCTAGAGATAGCAGGTGCGGGTTTGGAAATTTTTTCCCCTCATGCGTTGTATGTTGCACAGGTTATATGCCTGTTTCTGTGCAGTGTGACTTTGAATGAAGTGCTTTTTGAAGTAAGAATAAGAAAACAGGAGTGATAGCGTGTTTATGGTTGTTTCAGGGTGTGGTCCGTAGGGAGTCTATATTTTTTTAGTTGTCTTGTTGTGTCTGTCTCTCTTTTTTTCTTTGGTTTTCCTATTTATCCCCCGATAACTAGTCAGCTGCCCCCTAGGTCAGTAGGGAGTGACTATTATAGGCTATTCAACATGTGGTAGACAAGGAGAAGAGGAGAGTGTGACATGGTACCCTAGTGAATGATACGTGTAATGTCTAGAGGATAAGATTGAGATGTGGGGTCAACGGCCTACGGAAATTGAGCTTTCGGCTATAACCTCTTGTCGCTTGTGGTTTGCAGATATTTTGACTTACGGACTGCGAAGGTGCGCCACGTCTACGGTGGACGTAGGCCCTTTATTATGTAATGGGTTTTATGGAACCATGGAGAAAGGGAGTTTGGAGAGTCACGTTTCTATTTAAGGTTCCTACGGCTACGACCGTAGGGAGACCACAAATCTGATGCCATCAAATGCCCCCTCCATAAGTGTAGCTTTTTTCAGGAAGCTATCGTGTTTGAAGAGGAGCTGAGCATAGTGTCTCAAGTGAATCTTAATTAATTAAGAAAGTTTAATAACGATTTTCCTTTTTTAAGAGGTTAATAAGAGCAGTTAAACCGTTTATTAAGGAGTATGAGGTGGAGGCGACGCGTCTTGTAAGTGTCTTTATAAGAGGCGCGGGTTTTGAGGAGGAGTGGGTTTCATGCGCCTGCCTTTTCTCTTTTTGTGGTTCCCGTGAATCATTAGCTTTCATAGTTTCGACGATTCATCTCCTTGAAAAGCGGGGGAAGTTATTAAATTTCAAATATATACATTTGTTCAGTTTTATTTTCTTTTTTCATTCACTTTTGGCTAGACAGAACTGAGAGGGGTGTACGAAGGGAGAAAAACAAGGTTGCTCAATTCATTCCACACAGTTGCTTCGTTTCCAATCAGGTACTAGCTTCAACTCTGTTTTGATTTCGTACTTGATTCTTTTCTATTTGTGTATAAATTGGTGATATCTATAAGGGGTTAGGATGTAAATTGGGGTTTGAAAACGGAGAATGTTTTAAGTGAATGTTGTTTAAAAAAAAGAGGGGTTCTTAGAGGATGCATGATGGGAAAGAGTGATGTTTGGCTATTGGGAGACTAGAGTTTGGTTGGGTCTGGGGATAAGGGTTGAGTTCGTGAAAGGGTGATTTTGGTGTGGGTAAAAGAAAGGTTATTCTGTAATTATGTTGTGTGTACTCTTCGTGTTTTGTGTTTTTTTTTTTTTTGCTTCTTATGGCCAATTTATTGACAGGGCCTTTTTCTTTTGTTTGTAGAGAATCTAGGGATGGGAAAGCGTGGGAGGTTTGTGGTGAAAGAGAGTGAGAGTGAAAGTACACCGGATTCCGAGAATAAAGCCTTATACGTATCGCTAGTCGGGGAGGAAGATACCGAAAGCGATGAAACTTCTAGGAGTGATTCTTCGGAAAAGGAGGGATCTGTAGATGAAGACGATCGCCCCCTTCGGGAGGTAGTGTCTAAAAGTACAGGTTCGGGTCCATCTTCTGGGGAATCGCATATTCGTAAGGGTGTCCCTTCCACGTCTCAAGGTCGGGGAAAAGAGAGAGCAGGGGAATCAAGTTTTCCTGGTATTGGTCGAGGGAGAGGGAAAGAAGTGGCTGAGTTGGCTAGAGTGCAGAGGCAGGAAAGTGAGAGGGGGGAAGGGTAGAGTACGCATAGCGATGGGGAGTTTGGTCGGGGATAAGGGATGGATGGATGTAGAGCAGAAGTTTATGAAAACTCCTCCGGATGTTCAGAGAGATAATTATTTTAAGTTTTTAGGTGAGGTTAGTTATTATAAGGCAAAGGGGTATAGGATTATCCCGGATGATGTGTTGGAGAAGCTCTTGGGAGACTTGGAATAGATCAACAAGCCTCCCAATTTTGATGATAGCTATCTTGTTGAAGTAAGGTATGCCTTTTAGATTTCGAAGGAGTTTGAGATAAGGTTACCTAATGAGGGGGAGAGGTTGTGGCACAGAGGAGGGGAAGGTGGGTTGGAATCCCATTGGAAGCGTTCAGGGCTGGGCTGAGATTGCCTATGCATCGGTTTATACATACGCTTCTGTGCGAGATGAGGATAGGATTTGGTCAGTTAGGTCCTAATTCTGTGAGGAAAATTACTGCCTTTATAGCTAGATGTACTGAATGGGGTTTGGAACCCACATTAGGCCTTTTCTGGTCTTTGCACAAAATGCAGGGGTCACGGGGTTATTATCCTTTGCAAGAGATCCATTGGAGAGGGGACTACAACCTTGGGGGAAATATTGGTACAGGGTCCTTCGTCCAACAAAGGTTGGCATGGTGAGTTTTTGAAGTTTAAGGGGGGAGATTTGGCTTATCTTCCAGAGTATAAGAGGCCTGATGGGATTTTGGGGGCGGTGCGAAGGTATGAAGTGTTGGAAGAGAATGAACATGATTATGTTGTCCAGTTTGTAAGGGGAAGAAGGAGGGTTTGTGGCCTGTTAAAAGTTTTTGGGACCCAGAGTTTTTAGTAACTCATAACCGTAAGCGTTTGACGTTTATTTGTTCCTATATATTATATATATATTTCGGGTTTTTTACTGTCTTCTTTAGTTTATATGCTTCTCTTCTCTCCTTTTTTTTCTTTTTGGTAATTAACAGGAAGATTTCGTTATTTCAGTTATGTTACAAGATTTGCATATCCCTGCCCGCATGGATCGTCGAAGAATTTTGAAACTGGCCCCTGAGAGACAATTGAAGGCGAGGACGGCCTTGGAGAGAGGTAATGAGGCGTGTTCGGGGACCGCTGCAAGTCAAGCCGGGGCCGAAGGGAGTGTTTCAGTGTCTGTCGGAGGGAAGAGGCCCACAGAATCCCGTCCGAGTGAGGAGGAGGCTGCTATTAAGAAAGTAAGGGTGGAGGAGGCTGCTATTAAGAAAGCGGATTTAATTAATTTGGAACCCGCTTCGGCTCCTTCATTTGAAGGGAGAAATGATCCGAAGGCGACGATCCATGTGATGAGTTTGGTTCCAAGCGTAGGGAAGCCTAATTCTGAAGAGAGTTCGGAGAAATGTACTATCCTCCGTTTTACTACAGGTAGCCTTATGGTTAGGGAGAAAACACGCACTAAATTACACGCAAGTATACATGTTCGCAAGTAGTAGAAGATATTAATCAGATTCGTTCCCACAGAGACTCTTTTTAGTTAACTTAAGCTTATGCACATATGCAATAATGGTATGGTTATCGCTCAATGCTAAGACAATAACAAGTTCAGATGTTTATAACTAAGATTAAACTAACATGCAATTAACTAAGAATAAAAGTGATTGAATTAACTATATGAGACAAACATGGGATTCTAACTTCATTAAATACTTCATTCAAAGTCATTGTTCTTAACCTTAGCATGCAATGGTGATGACAACTAATCAGATAACATGAAACTAGTACACGCCAACTGTCGTTGTACGAATACCCTACTACCAGACATCCACAAAAGAGATAGAAGCTGAATAGACACCAATTATGTTGAGACCCTATATGTCTATAGAATTTGACAACATAAAGGTTTAATGCGCAAGTTATCTATCGTGATTACATAGAGCAAGTAAGATGGTTAAAATTACCTACGAATCATGCATAACAAATACATGAACCTATGCTAGCATGGTAAGTTCTAAATCTCTATATTCACTGTCGCTTCAATAGAGATTAACACGCTATCTTATATGTTAGCTACGCACATAAGACGAATAAGCACAACCAATACTAGGATATCAATCAATCACCACAAATCAAGGTATCAAAACAATTAACTATAGAAATCTATAGGTAAATCCGTTAGAACCCCATGACAACGATTAGTTCATAACCGAACTCATCATCACCATGGGTTCCAATGAAAGCATGATAATAACAAGATAAGAGTACTAGGGTGCAAAGATAAATCGAAAACAAGCATCCAAGTATCAACTATATTAAAGAAAATAAAAGTCTTCTTCTCCGTAGCCTTCTCGTGCTCTCTAGGTCTTCTTATTGCTCTCCCCTCGCTCCACGTTGTTAAAAATGTCTTTTTATTGATATATATAGGCTCCAGGATGACCAGGACTCTCAAAATCTTCAATTTTGACTAAAATCAGGATTCTGGTGCAGAAACAGGGCGCGGGCGCGCTACTTTCGGGCGCGGCCGCGCTGGTTCTGGCGCGGCCGCGCTGACCTTCTGGAAATTTTCTGACAATTCTTCTTTTGGCCGCATCTTAAGTTCTACTCGTCAGAATTATGCGATTCAACTGCCCACGCGAAGCTAACGAGATTCTATACAACTTGAGAATGGTCTAGGCTTCCAATTCTGATCTCTTTTCAGCATATTTCCTTGAAAAGCTCCTTTCTTCATTTAACTGATGCATGAAATGTAATAACACAAAAACATATCAAAAATACCAACAACTTGAGTCCAAAACACCAACTTAAGCTTGTAATGAAGCGTTCCAAGTAGATATAAAATCCACTTATCACACCCCTAACCTTAAATCGATGCTTGTCCTCAAGCATAAATAGACTAAAACTATAAAACAAACCTAATGCATGAATGCAACTACATGAGTGCAACTAAATGATAATGCAAACGATCCCCTCTGAATAACCATAACCAAATGAATAATCCAACGCCTCTAAGAATGTAATAACTCAAAACAGAGTTCGAATAAATCTCACAAATCAACTCACAAACCAGAACGTGCGTGTGTGGAATGCTTAACAGAAATACTCTCGATACTAGATCAATAATCATAACTTATCTATCATCAAAACAATCACAAGTTTATAACTAGAATAGACGTTAAACGCATAATAACTCACAACACCTCCTTCCTACTAGAGTTATACAAGGATTCACGCTATTATTTAACATATAACAAAGATGCTTATTTGACCGTGCAATGAATGAGGTCATAAAAGACTTATACAATAATACCCATGTAGCGAGCGTTAGGTTAGCGGATCCCAGACTATAAAAGTCTTAGGTCACTAGGCACAAAGTCCCCTAGAACTTAATAACTCGAGTATTAAAGAGCTCACTCTTGATCAATTATGCATAAACACATACTTTTTTTTCTTTTTTTAAGTAATTTCTGAATGAGTGCGTTTCGCTCCATCTCATTCAACCCTAGACTACTCATAAAAATATGAGTTGGCTACTAGCCATTTGACGCCTAACCTTATTCACAACTAGCAATGAAAACCAAGTTTTTCTCCAGATAAAAAATCAGGTTTTTTACGTCATTACGAGAATATCACAAATTCTAAATATAACCAAGTGATTAAATCTCAACAACAAACAAGTATGATCATGATCTAGATAAAAAGCAACCCTACAAGACTTTGTAAAAATATTTGTTTCTGGCCTGCAAATCAATTCATTAGGACTCAAACATCCCATTATTCGTCATCACTACACTCACATCAACATCAACCAATCAATCAAAAATAGCTCAACCTAAGGGATCATGTTATATGCATGCAAATGCAACTACATGGACTCACATAATAACACGAACAAAAATGTTAACAAATATGTCCTAAATGAACAATCATTCAAAAATATGAATGAACTACAGTCTACAACTAAACAAGCAATATGAATCTATATGCACTATATGGACACAACACACACTACTAATCCTTACATTATCACCCCCAAACTTAAAATTTTCAATGTCCTCATTGAAGGTAATAATAAGGATTTCAGGCATACCTAGTTGTCAGGAAGATCACCCTCCTCGGGTGGAGGATCAGGTGGTCAATCAACCTCGACACCAGTGTCTCGGGAAACAGTACCGAGAGCGTGTGTCAAATCTGCAGCAAAATGACAGTGAATGTCGTGCGTGGCCTCCATACGCCTAGTCAATCGCTTGTACTGCGCATCACCAACACCAGTCCTATCAACTGCCTGCTGCGCATGAGAAGAACCCTCTGTAGGCACTGGAGGATCCGTTCGGCTACCCTCTACATCATCAAAAATATATCCCAAGCCCTTATCATGGGGTGCACCTAAGAATGCACAAGTCAAGTGATCCGCTAGTGGGTTAAGCTCAAGTGTGGAAACATCTTCAATAGACGGCTCGAGACGCTCCTGAGAAATTTTCAGCTCTGCTAACCCAAGAGAATCGAATGGCATATCCAACTTCCTCTTCCACGGAGGTGCATTCAATACCCGCAATTGCTCTGCTCTTTCTTCATCTTCAATAACTGATTCCCCTATTAAGGATCTCTCTAGGGTATCTGACTTTGGCAATTGCTCAAGTTCCGAATTCACTATAGAGTCGACCCACTCTACCTTAAAGCACTCCTCTTTAGCTGTGGGTAACTTTATTTCCTTGAACACATTAAAAGTGACCTTATGATCGTGACCCTTCATCGTAAGCTCTTCTTTTTGCACGTCGATCATAGTTCGGCCTGTAGCCAAGAATGGTCTTCCCAAGATGATGGGAATCTTCTTATCTTCCTCGAAATCAAAAATTACAAAGTCAGGAGGGAAGATGAGTTTATCCATCTTAACCAAGACATCCTCCACTATTCCTCGCGGATAAGCAATAGAACGATCAGCTAGTTGCAATGACATGTATGTCGGTTTCGGATCAGGTAGACCAAGCTTCTTGAAGATAGACAAGGGCATCAGATTGATGCTAGCTCCCAAATCATACAAGCAATTGTCGAACGACAAGTTTCCAATAGTGCAAGGAATAGTGAAACTTCCAGGATCCTTAAGCTTCGGAGGCAATTTCTGCTACAGAACTATACTGCATTCCTTCGTAAGAGCAACGGTCTCTAATTCATCGAGCTTCACTTTCCGAGAGAGAATACCTTTTTATAAACTTCGCATAGCTAGGCATCTTTTCAAGAGCTTCAGCAAAAGGTATGTTGATATGATGTTTCTTGAACACCTCCAGAAACTTAGCAAATTACTTATCCAACTTCTGCTTCCATAACCTTTTAGGAAAAGGAGGTGGAAGATAAACATGTTCTCCCCTGTATTACCCTCAGGAGGAGTGTGTTTCACAGTTTTCTTCCTTGATTCCACTTCTGCTTCCTTCTGCACATCTTCTTCAGCCAAAACTTTAGATTCTGGAACTTGAGATTTTTCAGGGCTTGCAACCTTCCCAGACCTCAATGTAATTGCCTTAACCTGCTCTTCTGCTTCCCTCTTGCCTGGAACTTCTGTATCAATAGAAAGCATTCCTGGTAGTCGATTCAATAAGGCGTTAGCAATTTATCCCATCTGGTTCTCCAGAGTCTTGATAGAAATAGCCTGGCTTTGGCATATAAGAGCCTGGTTTTTGCACATAAGCCTCAACTCCTCCAATTTAGATTTTTCATTCGAAGATTGACTTGCATCATGAGTTTGTTGTTGAAGTTGGAGTTGTTGTCTTGGTGCAATTTTTTGCTGAAAACTAGGATGGTTGAATTGCTTGTTTACAAACTGCTGGAATGGCTGTTGCATCCTATTCTGATTGTTGCTCCAGCTGAAGTTAGGATGATTCCAGTTGCCAGGATGATAAGTGTCTGGAACAGGTTGCTGCGATCTCTAAAAGTTGCTCACAAACTGAGATGATTCACAAGATATAGCACAATGCTCTGTCGCATGCGAACCTGCACACAGCTCACAAACACTGGTTATCTGATTAACACCATAGTTAGCCAAAGAATCGATCTTCATAGACAACTCCTTTAGTTGAGCAGTGATAGCCGTAGCTGTATCCACTTCAAGAACTCCTGCTACCTTGCCCTGTGGCAATCTCTAGGCTGGATATTGATATTCATTAGCAGCCTTTAGTTCAATTAGATCATAAGCTTCCTCATAGCTCTTTGCCCATAATGCTCCACCTGATGCAACATCGAGCATGGGTATGGACTGTGCTCTCAAACCATTGTAAAAGCAATTGATAATCATCCAATCAGGCATGCCATGATGAGGACACTTCCTAAGCATCTCCTTGTAGCGCTCCCAAGCTTCACATAGAGATTCTCCCGATTGCTGCGCAAATTGAGTAAGAGCATTCCTCATTGCAGCTGTTTTCGCCATAGGGAAGAGTTTAGTAAGAAATTTCTGAGCAAGATCCTCTCAAGTAGTAATTGAACCAGCCGGTAGAGAGTGTAACCAGCTCTTAGCCTTGTCCCTCAGAGAGAATAGAAAAAGTCTCAGCTTCACAGCATCTTCAGAAATATTGTTGAATTTGAAAGTGTCACAGATCTCGATGAAATCTCTAATATGCATGTTGGGATCTTCCGTTGGAGAACCCCCAAACTGGATTGAATTCTGTACCCATTGAATCGTGCCAGGCTTGATTTCAACGGTATTAGCTGTGGTAGCTGAAAGGAATATGTCCTAAGTCCAATAATGTATTAGGATTTAGGAATAACTTTTATGTAATCTGTTTTGATTTCATTGATATTAATAAAGACTTGTTTTGTTATTATTACGGGCTTTATCTATTTAAGTGTTTAAATAAGATATACCATAGTTTAGAGTAAAGCTTTTTATGGATTATGATGAGATCATAATAGTGAGACCTAAAAAGATGATAACTCTAAACTTAAATAGTTCCTGGTCATAGGATTACTAACTGGTAATTAATAATCCGCAAAGATCGGTACATATTATGCTTGCTTCATTATGAAGGATGTCTGTTCTCATAGACATTTGTGTGGTGACACTATAGCTAGTATGTAGGTGCTTATTATAGAATAAGTTCACTGAACATGACTCGCACAGCTGAACTGATGGAGTTCACTCACGTGTCAGCTGTTGTTCACATAGTGATAGTTGTACAAGTATCCTTAGACTTGAGGTCATCATAGTCATCTTGTGTACACTGAACTATGCTTTGGTTTAGTTCTTAGTCTCCAGGGACAATTATTAGGGCTCTTCTGGGTATAGGAATTTGTACACGAAGATAGTGTATGATCAATAAAGGATCTACCCCTTCCAGTGAAGGAAGCGAATGTTCAAGGCTGATCCACTTATGCTAGTTCAGGAATCTCTGGCCAGAGTAAATGAAATTAGAAAGGAGTTTCTAATTTGCATAGAACTACGCATAGTAAATGGTAAGCAAGTGATTGAATTAGATAGGCTTGACACGAGATCCATGCCTTGTATTTAATCAGAACATTGTAGGGTAGAAGGAGTTTATTGTACGGTAACTATTCACTGACAGGTTCTTGGTATTCTAAGCAGTGAATTCATATTATCCGGATAGTCGCGATATGTTGAGAAGCATCACTCAAGATGTAGAATAAATGTGATTAATTAATTAATCATATTTAATAAATTAGAGAATTTATATAAATAATGATAAACTAGTTTTATTATTATTTATTTCTACTACCGGCTAAATATTGAACCTATAGGGTCACACCATAAAAAGAGAATGATTTAATGGTGGAGGAATTAATTAATAATGGCTAAATAATTATTTATTTGTGAAATAAATAATTAATTGGCAAATTTAATAATTGATTAAATGAGATTTAATTGATTATAAATTAATTAAGAAAAGTTCTTAATATTATTAATTAAGGATTTAATTTTTGGAAATTAAATCAAAAGAGAGAATTATTTCTAAAGTGTTTAGAAAAAGGATTACTAATTAAAAGGTGTTTTAATTATTAATGAGAATAATAAATGGGATAATAATAATATTATTTATGGGAAAATTTCAGCTGAAAATTTTGCCTATAAATACACTATTATAGACCCTATTTTATTCGAACCCACATCAAACCCGAAAACCCAAAAAGTTTGGAAAACCCAATTCTCTCCACCTCCTTCTTCCTCCTTAACATCATTTTCTTGGTGGATACCGGTGGAGTGCTTCACACTTGAGGAGCAACTGCTAAGGATCTCTGATCGTTGTCTCCGAATTATTTTAAAAGGTTAGATTCGATCCCTCGAATTTTTATTCACGATTTATATGCTTTTATTTGGATTTTGTATGTGTAAAAGTGTTTTGCCATGCCCCCGCTGCGTTAAAAATCCAACAATGGTATCAGAGCATAGGTTGTATGCATATAGATCTGTGTTAAAAATTTCAGAATTTTATGTGCTTGTATGAATTAATTATGATTTTTACAAGTTATATCATGGTTTAATTTTGTCTGATGAGAAATCGTTTCTCAGAATAATTTTGAATGTTGATCTGGGTTCTACAAGTGTTGTAGATCGTCTGGATATTTTTTTCATAATTTTGGGATGTATAGATTTTTTATTATGAATTTTTGAAGTTCTAGCAATTAAATTCGTATTAAATAATCATATATATATAATTGTTAATAAGTATATATATATTGCATCTGCATATGTGCTGTTGTCTGTGTTGTTTTTGCAACCGTGAAAGAAAAGCAGACAGATAAACAGTGGTGTCAGAAGGCAGGTCTGTCATGCACGCAAACCGAGGGAGAGAGAAAAGGCGGCTGACTGAAAAAGGACGGAGGACCGCGCGTCGACCACGCGCGCGTGGGACTCACGCACTGGCGTGCCACGCGCGGCGCGTGGAAGACACAACCTGGTGACATCATGCTGACGTCATCAGATGACGTCAGCATAGGGGTTAGGGGCGCGTGGGCGCGCGTGGGGGGAGGTCTGACACGCGCCTGACAGCGCGTGTGCGCGTGGCGGCGCGTGGGACACCTTCTCGGGGCGCGTGAGAGCGCGTGGAAGCTCAGAATTGGGTGATTTTGGTGCCGTTGGATTCGTCTTTTCAAGACGCTTCTAATGGTATATTACATGATATTTTATAAAATTGTTTCGAACTGTTTATAGCTAACAGAAGTGTTTTTTAAGCTGTTTTTAACTGTTTAAATTGCTTTTAAATGCTTCATGTGATACATAGAGATGTATAATGCTTAGACTAATGTGCTAGATGATATAACATGCCTACCTTGATGTTTTTTCATGTTGATATATGTGATATATGCTTAGTTTTTCATGCGATGATAGATTTAGGTGAACTTAAATGAACATAAGGCGTTTGTTAGACAACCTAGTATAGTGAAATTGTTTCATAACCTTAATGATAATATTATGAATACAATTATGAGATCCTTGTGTTTATGAAACACGTAATTGAATATGAATTTTCGAAATGAGAGAAAGGATGATTCTGTCAACAAAAGATTTCTATCTGTAAGAAAGGGTTATTAAGTGACGCCTCTTGAAAATGCTCCACCCGATCTGGGAATCATCTGATTATTGATTATTGATTTGAAATATTTAATTTAAAAGGAAGAATCTCTTTATAATATGATTATGATTGTAACGTAATATAATCCCTCTAAAATTAAATAATATCAAGTAGTAATTGGCCAATGATACAACGGGCTTGTGTCGGTTATAGCCTTCCAACATGGTAGAAAGTAGTTCTTATTTTTGAATCATTGTCGTTTCGTGCCACAGCCGAGGGCTTTGATTTCGAAATAAGAAATACTTGTCTATTACATAGAGATGTGTACATTGAATAAGAATCTAAAGGTCGTTACGTACCACAGCCGTGGGCCTTTGGGGACTGATTCAATGGTACGGAATGTTGGGTTAGACTTGACTTAGAATATTGAGTTTATCGTGCCACAGCCGTGACTCAATTATTCAAGAGGCTAAAGTTTGATTAGGGAATAACATTAGATGTAATTGACAAGAGTTGTCTGCCTATTGAACATTACATGGCGTTTCGTGCCACAGCCGGGGTTGTGTAATGGAATGTAGGATCCCTATTGCCACTAGCATTATGAATGCTTAATTTTTCATGTAGGGGGTTGAGTAAATTAGGAAAACTAGTGGGAGCCACTTATGAATAAAGACCCGATTCATATAGTGTTTTGAAATGAAATCGAATATTTGCTAAGTGTTGTTATGTGTTTATCATTTACAGATTTACTTTGTACGTTATGTCTTCTGCACTATCACTCAGGAGCATACTAGATGCTCACAAATTGACTGGTCCTAATTATGCTGACTGGCTTCGAAACTTGAGAATTGTTCTCAGGATTGAGAAGCTGGAATACTTGATTGACTCACCTAAGCCTACTGAACCTGCTAGTGATGCACATAATGATGAACATGTTGTGTATCGTAAGTGGATAGATGATGCAAATGTTGCTCAATGCATCATGCTAGCTTCCATGAACATTGAGCTACAGAAGCAACATGAGCATATGGATGCTCACACTATCCTCGTGCATCTACAAGAGTTGTATGATGTGGCAGGGAGGACAGCTCGATATGAGATAGCGAAGGAGTTGTTCGGTTGTAGGATGTCTGAGGGATCATCTGTGAATGACCATGTACTTAAGATGATCAATTTGATTGAACGTCTTGGACAACTTGGTTTTGCCATGGATGGGGAGCTGAGCCAAGACTTGGTCTTGCAATCGCTTCCGAGTTCGTTCTCGCAGTTTGTTGTGAACTTTCACATGAATAAGTTGGATGTCAGCCTGCCTGAACTCCACAACATGTTGAAGACTGCGGAATCGAATTTTCCCCCTAAGAAGAGTTCTGTTCTTCTAATTGGTGAAGGTTCCAATCCTAAGAAAAGGAAGAGGAACTCTTCCAAGAAGAAGAAAGTAGGTGAGAAAACGCCGGTTCCACCAAAAGCTGAAGACCCCGAGAGCAAAGTTGTTTGCTTTCACTGTAACAAGGTGGGGCACTGGAAGAGGAACTGCAAGGTTTACCTTGCAGAATTGAAGAAGAAGAAGGGTAGTGAGACTACCGCTTCTGATTCAGGTATGTTCATGATAGAAGTGAATATGTCATTTCTACTTGGGTATTAGATACCGCCTGTGGTTCTCATATCTGCAATTGTTGCAGGGACCAAGGAGAAGTAGGACTCTTGAGGAAGAGGAGGTGATTCTACTGATGGGAAATGGAGCAAGAGTTGCTGCTGAAGATGTAGAATCATTTCATTTACATAGGCCTACGGGCAAGACTATTGTTTGAAATAATTGTTATTTTGTTCCCTCGATTGTGAGGAATATTATTCCCATGTTAGACTTGGCTGGATTTTCATTTATTATTGAGAATAATGAATGTTCTATTCTTAGAGATAATATTCTTTATGGACGTGGTGCTTTAAATAATGGTCTGTATGTATGTGACATAATTTATTTCAGATTGAACAAACTAATAAAAGAAAAGGGATGATGAAAATCTCACTTTATAGTGGCATTGCAGTCTCCATTTAGTAGACATGGAGAGAGGGCTGCAAATTTGCTAGGAATGGTACACACAGATGTATGTGGACCAATGTCTACGCAAGCCATGGGTGGATTTTCATACTTCATTACTTTCATAGATGATAGATCTGGATTCGGATATGTGTTTGATGAAACACAAGTCTGAGGCCTTTGAAAAGTTCAAAGAGTATAAGTATGAAGTGGAGAAACAACCAAACATAGTATTATAACTCTTCGATCAGATCGAGGTGGTGAATACTTTAATGGAGTGTTTCTAGATTATCTCAAAGTAAATGGTATAGTCTCCCAGTGGACTCCTCCAGATTGGTATCTGAAAGGAGAAATTGAACTTTGTTAGACATAGTTCGGTCCATGATGAGCTATGCAAATCTTCCAGTATTCCTATGGGGTTATGCATTGGAAACCTCAGCATATTTACTGAATAAGGTGCTTTCCAAAATCTGTTCCTCAAACTTCGTAAGAGATATGAAAAGAAAGGAAACCGAGTCTTAAACACGTTAAGATTTGGGGATGTCCAGCTTATGTCAAGTAAGTTAACCCAGATAAGCTGGAATATCGATCCGTAAAATGTAGTTTTGTGGGATATCCTAAAGAGACTTTAGGGTATTACTTTTGCACCGATCATCGGGTGTTTGTCTCCAGACATGCTACCTTCTTGGAAAAGGAGTTTATCCTTGAAGGAAACAGTGGGAGCAAAATTGAACTTGATGAAGTTCAAGAAGCACAAACTACTACAGATCAAGTGGAAACACTTGTTCTGACTGAACAACCTTTTGTGGAACAGCCCATTCATAGATCAGGGAGAGTGTCTCGCCAACCTGAGAGGTATTATGGCCTTGTCATTGAGAATGACAATGAGTTGTCGATCATTGATGATGACGACCCTGTGACCTATAATGAGGCTAAGAGTAGTGTTGACTTAGAGAAATGGCATAGTGCCATGAAATCCAGAATGGAATCTATGTATACGGTATACAAAAGATAGATTATAGCAGATGGCCAGGTGGAGACCTTTAAGGCCAGGCTTGTGGCAAAAGAATTCAAACAAAGGCAATGGATTAACTTTGATGAAGTCTTTTACCTGTAGCCCTGTTAAAATCAGTTCGGATTTTGCTTGCGATTGCTGCTTACTACGACTATGTGATCTGGCATATAGCCAGATGGTTTTCTTTCCAAGGGAAATGAAACCTAGTGTGTAAGCTACTGCGAACCATATGTGGTTTAAAGCAAGCTTCTCGTAGATGGAATATTCGTTTTGATGAGATAATCAAAGAGTTTGATGTTATCAAAAACGTAGATGAATCATGCGTCTACAAAAGGGTTAGTGGGAGCGTGATAATATTTCTTATATTGTATTGAATTAGAGTTGACACACATAACAACATAGCAGACCCACTCATAAAGCTACTTTATGAAAGTCACTTTGATCGTCATAAAGACAAGATGGGTATTAGATACCAGAGTGATTGGCTTTAGTACAAGTGGGAGATTGAAAGGAATATGTCCTAAGTCCAATCATGTATTAGGATTTAGGAATAACTTTTATGTAATCTGTTTTGATTTCATTGATATTAATAAAGACTTGTTTTGTTTTTATTACGGGCTTTATCTATTTAAGTGTTTAAATAAGATATACCATAGTTTAGAGTAAAGCTTTTTATGGATTATGATGAGATCATAATAGTGAGACCTAAAAAGATGATAACTCTAAACTTAAATAGTTCCTGGTCATAGGATTACTAACTGGTAATTAATAATCCGCAAAGATCGGTACATATTATGCTTGCTTCATTATGAAGGATGTCTGTTCTCATAGACATTTGTGTGGTGACACTATAGCTAGTATGTAGGTGCTTATTATAGAATAAGTTCACTGAACATGACTCGCACAGCTGAACTGATGGAGTTCACTCACGTGTCAGCTGTTGTTCACATAGTGATAGTTGTACAAGTATCCTTAGACTTGAGGTCATCATAGTCATCTTGTGTACACTGAACTATGCTTTGGTTTAGTTCTTAGTCTCCAGGGACAATTATTAGGGCTCTTCTGGGTATAGGAATTTGTACACGAAGATAGTGTATGATCAATAAAGGATCTACCCCTTCCAGTGAAGGAAGCGAATGTTCAAGGCTGATCCACTTATGCTAGTTCAGGAATCTCTGGCCAGAGTAAATGAAATTAGAAAGGAGTTTCTAATTTGCATAGAACTACGCATAGTAAATGGTAAGCAAGTGATTGAATTAGATAGGCTTGACACGAGATCCATGCCTTGTATTTAATCGGAACATTGTAGGGTAGAAGGAGTTTATTGTACGGTAACTATTCACTGACAGGTTATTGGTATTCTAAGCAGTGAATTCATATTATCCGGATAGTCGCGATATGTTGAGAAGCATCACTAACGATGTAGAATAAATGTGATTAATTAATTAATCATATTTAATAAATTAGAGAATTTATATAAATAATGATAAAATAGTTTTATTATTATTTATTTCTACTACCGGCTTAATATTGAACCTACAGGGTCACACCATAAAAAGAGAATGATTTAATGGTGGAGGAATTAATTAATAATGGCTAAATAATTATTTATTTGTGAAATAAATAATTAATTGGCAAATTTAATAATTGATTAAATGAGATTTAATTGATTATAAATTAATTAAGAAAAGTTCTTAATATTATTAATTAAGGATTTAATTTTTGGAAATTAAATCAAGAGAGAGAATTATTTCTAAAGTGTTTAGAAAAAGGATTAATAATTAAAAGGTGTTTTAATTATTAATGAGAATAATAAATGGGATAATAATAATATTATTTATAGAAAAATTTCAGCTGAAAATTTTGCCTATAAATACACTATTATAGACCCTATTTTATTCGAACCCACATCAAACCCGAAAACCCAAAAAGTTTGGAAAACCCAATTCTCTCCACCTCCTTCTTCCTCCTTAACATCGTTTTCTTGGTGGATACCGGTGGAGTGCTTCACACTTGAGGAGCAACTGCTAAGGATCTCTGATCGTTGTCTCCAAATTATTTTAAAAGGTTAGATTCGATCCCTCGAATTTTTATTCACGATTTATATGCTTTTATTTGGATTTTGTATGTGTAAAAGTGTTTTGCCATGCCCCCGCTGCGTTAAAAATCCAACAGTAGCTGGCCTGACAATGTTAGATTGAATGTCATTGATCTTGGGTTGAGAAAATTCCATCAACGCTTTCGTTAGTGCTGCTGGATCTCCCATTGTAATGAGTTCCTGAAACACAAACAAGTAAACCGTGAAAGTAAAAGAATCCGAGTCAGTGAACTTTAACGACCACTGATGACAAGCACATAAACTAAAAATTAACACCTAGTCCCCGGCAGCGACGCCAAAAACTTGTTAGGGCGAAAACATGCGCTAAATTACACGCAAGTATACGCGTTCGCAAGTAGTATAAGATATAAATCAGAATCGCTCCCACAGAGACTCTTTTTAGGTAACTTAAGCTTATACACCTATGTAACAATGGTATGGCTATCGCTCAATGCTAAGACAATAACAAGTTGAGATTTTTATAACTAATATTAAACTAACATGCAATTAACTAAGAATAAAAGTGATTGAATTAACTATATGAGACAAACATGGGATTCTAACTTCATTAAATACTTCATTCAAAGTCATTGTTCTTAACCTTAACATGCAATGGTGATGACAACTAATCAGATAACACGAAACTAGTACACTCCAACTGTCGTTGTACGAATATCCTACTACCAGACATCCACAAAAGAGATAGAAGCTGAATAGACACCAATTATGTTGAGAGCCTATATGTCTATAGAATTTGACAACATAAAGGTTTAATGTGCAAGTTATCTATCGTGATTACATAGGGCAAGTAAGATGGTTAAAATTACCTATGAATCATGCATAACAAATACATGAACCTATGCTAGCATGGTAAGTTCTAAATCTCTATATTCATTGTCGCTTCAATAGAGATTAACACGCTATCTTATATGTTAGCTACGCACATAAGACGAATAAGCACAACCAATACTAGGATATCAATCAATCACCACAAATCAAGGTATCAAAACAATTAACTATAGAAATCTATAGGTAAATCCGTTAGAACCCCATGACAACGATTAGTTCATAACCGAACTCATCATCACCATGGGTTCCAATGAAAGCATGATAATAACAAGATAAGAGTACTAGGGTTCAAAGACAAATCGAAAATAAGCCAAGTATCAACTATATTAAAAAAACAAAAGTCTTCTTCTCCGTAGCCTTCTCGTGCTCTCTAGGTCTTCTTATTGCTCCCCCCTCACTCCTCGTTGTTAAAAACGTCTTTTTATTGATATATATAGGCTCCAGGATGACCAAGACTCTCAAAATCTTCAATTTTGACTAAAATTAGGATTCTGGTGCAGACACAGGGCGCGCTACTTTCGGGCGCGGCCGCGGTGGAATAGTGATTTCAGCGGCGCGGGCGCGCTGGTTCTGGCGCGGCCGTGCTGACCTTCTGGAAATTTTCTAACAATTCTTCTTTTGGCCGTATCTTGAGTTCTGCTCGTCAGAATTAGGCGATTTAACTGCCCACGCAAAGCTAACGAGATTCTCTACAAATTGAGAATGGCCTAGGCTTCCAATTCTGATCTTTTTCAGCATATTTCCTTGAATAGCTCCTTTCTTCATTTAACTGCTGCCTGAAATGCAATAACACAAAAACATATCTAAAATACCAACAACTTGGGTGTAAAACACCAACTTAAGCTTGTAATAAAGCGTTCCAAGTAGATATAAAATCCATTTATCACTTATAATCCTTGTTATTTCCTTTCTTTCTTTTCTCCCCTTTTTTTCCGTCATTATTCACTACTCTTCTTTTTTCTCTTTCCTTCCCTTGGTTTTGTTTATTTTTCTAGGGGAGGGCTGGTTGGTCGAAGAAAGAGGGAGTACTGCTCCAATAGGAGCATTGGGAGTATTTTCTCTATCTCCTGATTGTAAGAAAATCGTGCTTGAGACGGATGAAGATGCCATTACTGAAACAAAGACTTTACTGGGAAAGGTATGGTTAGGAAATCATATGAACATTATACGCATAGAATTATTTATATATATATATTCAAACTTTTGGTTGTTTTAATCCATGTGGGCGTCCTTTCTTGTTTTCAGTTGGGGACTCGAGTGGTGGATTTGGCTGACCGAGTGGAAAAAGGCAAGGGGAAGATGAAGGTGGATCAGGAGAAGGTGAAGACCGAAAGAAAGGCTAAGGATGACGCCCTCGAACAGCTGAGGGAAATGAAGAAGAAACATGATGAGTTGCAGGAAGTTCTCAAGTCTGATAGCGAGGAGATGGATCGTCTGAAAAAGGACAACAGAGAAAATCTTGAGAAATTGCAGTCAGAGCAAGGGGTGTTAGAAAGCCTTCGTTCAGAGATGGATAGGTTGCAGAAAGAGTTAGATGTTAAGGCAGAAGAAGTTCGAGAAGTAACTGAAACTTTGGAGAAGGTGGAGCAGGAGGCTCTCATTACTTATAAAGACAATGTGGATCGGTTCCTGGCTTCGGCAGAGTATGAGGCTTCATTATATGAGAAGGCAGGATTGATGCATGAGGAGGGATTTAATGATTGTTTATCTTTCATGGGTGAAGGAAATGTTGTAGATCTTGCTCGGCACAGCGTGGACCACTTTCGGGCTTGGGAATTGAAACGGATGGAGGAGCAAGATGAGGGTGAGGCCACTAAGCAGAAGCCAATAGAAGAGGGAGTGTTAGGTCCCAATGTGTTTGTAGAAGGGGGGTTGAATATAAACAATACCAAATAATCGAATTAAATGCGGAATAAAAATATGAAACAAAATTCAAGTTAAATAAGAATATTATTAAACTTGAAAGGTGTTACAACAACTGTATCGATTACAAGGAATTAATCTCAAATTAATTATCACAAATATAGAATAAATTCGACATGAACTTTTTCTATTTTTGCAATAATTAGAATCAAATGCTAAACGCGATTTGAGATTAAGTTCTAGGGATTTTGATCCGCTAGATAGTTACACAAGAACAAGATAAAGATTTCTAGTGGTTTGGATTTAACTTTACAAACTAGAAATTATGTCTTGAAATTAGCAGAGAAGATGAAATATTTGTTCTGTTGTGTTCTTGTTTTTTACTTGTGTTCTGGATGATTGAATGTGTTCTGCTTCTGCTTCTTTTAATCAAACAACCGAATAGAATGAATTGGAATGACAATCCTGAGCTCAGCAAGACAATCTCAACAGCTAGCAAGACTTTCGGTAGGACTATCAAATGAACTAGCAAGACTATCAGAATGAACTAGCAAGACTATCCTCCTCCCAGTGTAACTTTCGGCAAGACAATTGTTTGTATTAGCATGACTTTCGGTATGACTATCAATTGTCATACCGATTGTCATATTAGTACAATCAGATTGTCTTGTTGAATTTAAATAGATTTTAATCCAATTTAAATTCTGAAAATCCTTAATATTAATTCTGAATTAATTAATCAATTAATTCAATTAATCAATAAATTAATCTTTGCAGATATAATTTATTTTCTTAATTAAATTATATGACTTAATTAATTAATAGAGAATTAATACTAATCTTGAGCAGCAACCATTCTTCTGAAAATCTTCTGAAAATCACTGTCAATTATGAATCAATTCCACCACTTCAATGTTGACACTCGATGTACTGTCTGGTTCATGAGTGACTAACATCCGTGACGTTTCTTCAAGCCTTGACCTTGATACTCTTCATTTTCTTCAGACTAAATCCTTGTAATTAATTGATACCCTGACGAGATCCCTGTCACTTGATTAAATCCACAATCTTGATTTATATCACTGAGGCATGATCAATTTCTTGAACTTCTTCCAGTGAATAAATTCCTCAAGTCTGTAGATGAACCTTGTTTCTGAATCCTTTGACAGATATTACTTTGCGAGATCTCTTTGACGGTAGATCCACTATTTACTTATTACATTCTTATTTGAGTTGAGTTGAATCCTCGAATATACAAATAGGCTATGACATATGCCTTACAATCTCCCCCTATTTGTTTGTTAGACAATAACACACAAATACCTAGAGGATAACTAAACTAACAAATAAGAAAAAGATATAAACAAAAATACAAAGTAAATAACAGAAAAGTTATGGATAACATTTAACCTTTTCCAGATTCCAAATAGATGTTCCTCTAGACTGAACATATCTTCAAATAGTTTCATCTTCTTTTTGTACAACCACATTTCCTGTTGAGAAGCGCATATCTCTCTTGCTTCTCCCCCTATGAGAATCAACTGATTAAAGAAGATCACCTTCGTTTACCACCTCTCCCGTACAATAGGATCCGCAGATAAAAACCAATGGTACTCTACTTTTGAAAACAGCTTTTTCCCTTACTAGAAAATCACCTTGTGTTTACCACCTCTCCCGTACAATAGGATCCGTAGTTACAAACAACAATTGTGTGGTGTAGTGTACATATGTAGGATCTTTTTCTTCCTCCCTGCTATTTCTCCCCCTTAGTTGAGGAATCCTCCAAACTATTACTTAAGCTTTTATCTCCCCCTTAGAAAAGGAATGTATGCCGTTGTCTGAAGGAATTCTCATATTTCACTTGGTTGGAACAGAAATAACAAGTAGTTTCTCTTACTTCCTCACCGTGAGTGTGTGATTCTGTTTTAGTGTACCTCACATGTGTTTCACTCTTCTCTCCACTCGTGTTTACACTCATTCTCATAAGTGTATCACTCCTCTCATAGCTCCAACATTCAGCTGTACCTGCAAGGAAAATCACCTTAGCCATCCTTAAGGAGGTCACAGGTGGTGCAATGGGAGTTCACAAATCCCCATCCTTGTTAAACTCGTCAGATGAATCTGAGTCATAATCTACAAGTTGCTAGTTTCCTAGGGTTCCAGATTTGAATTCTGGGAAGGTAAACAATGATCCAACGAATTTAGCATAAAGATCAAAGTTCCCTTCTAATGTCTGTGAAGACATTTCCTTGTGACTCATCAGGTAATATCTGAATCATTGTCAACAAGTTACCGATCTGCACCTATGTCAGATGCACTATCCGCAGATGCATCCAGGGGATTTAAGCCTGGGGAGGTAGACACTGCCCACTGACATATGGCTTTTGGATCAGTATCCTCTCCTAACACCTGTAAAGGCAATTGATCCATTAACGAACCTTGAACAATCGAATCTGACCTTAAAATGGTCGAAACTCTTGTTTTCGTCAACTCATCCTTTGTGTGTGTAACCTTTCCTTGTGAATCAAGAATTGTTTATGTTTGAAGTGGTGACACTACATCGGATGCCTTGGCCGACAGGCAAAATTCAATAGACGCACCCTGTTGAGAGAATGAATCTAGTAACTGTTTTTGTGCCTTTTCAGCCATTACATCTTTTTGAGAAGATGTATGGGGGCTAGCAGTTGTCTCGGTTTAAATACTACTCATCTATGTATGAGACAGAGCTACTGGGTTGACTACCGAACCTTCCTTATATGGTGCACTAAGGAACTATCTCCCTCACGCTCATTCATACTTCATTTAGTGGTAAGAGAGTGTTGGTTGGTTCTGTTTCCGTGTTTGTCTTTACAGTCTGGGATAGATGTTGTCGGTTTTCAACCTCATGACTGTCAATGAAAGAAAGTCACTGGAGACTGAACCTGTATCACAGAACATATGGTAATAGAGAGAAAATGATTTATAATAGTGATTTCAAAAGATTTTACATTAAATAATAAATCATTAATGTATAAAGAAGTTTGAGTTCAATGATAGCATTATCAATATATCACTGCACATATAAAACAATATGTTTGTGCCTAGTGATTAGAGAGTTATAAATATGACGATTGCTTGAGCAGTACACTAGTTCATACCAACCTGAAGTGAGATTGTGAAGAAGGGATTGCATAGTCTAATAGATCTGCAGCTGCAAAGTCCATGAACTGTGGTGCACTGACTTCCTCTTTTGACTCACCAACCAGGAGTACACTTGTACACATCTTACTAGAGTCCAATTCCAAGTGTAATGTGCAGCAGGTGCTTGATATGTCGTAATATTCTCAAGTCTTGTCACTGGTGCTATATGTTAGATACTGCTTCCTGATAATAACCTAGCACAATATACAAAATTTCACTGATAACATATCCAGCTTGCAAACAGCCATATCCCTCAGATAAACCTTTGTTGTTATCTCCAAAGGTAACCAGTGGGTCAGCTTTCTCAATCCACATTTGATAGCAGGGCTCTATCTCCGGTCATATGTCTTGATGATCCACTTGCCAAGAATCCACACTACCGGTTACACCTGTATACTGCCCTGCACTTCAAATGGATTAGACCTTCTTCAGAACCCAAACTTGGTGGGGCCCGATATACTTGTAGAATTGTCCTTTGTCAGGAAAAACAACATTTTTAATTTTAATGGTCTCAACATCCTCAATGACTGAACATTTGACCTTGTAAACAGCCTTAACAAATTTCTGTTTAGGCTTAGGCACAAATGTCTCCTTTCTAGCCTTAGAAGGACTAGCAGTCTTAGACCTATCATGCTTCTTGTTATTCACATGCTGACGAGGAGTAGTCTTATCATTAGAAACATGCTTACCATTAAAATAAGCATACATCATATTAAAAGCACTGGACATACAATTAGAAACACCACATGCTTTATGAGAGTGATTAACAGCAGGCAATTTATGCATGGTAGACATGGCATTTTTGTTATCCAACTCATGTGTGTCTGAGTTAGTCTCAGTTGCTTTCACAACTTTGACTGGAACTTTCTACTCACTTGACTTGGAAACAATCTTCTCATTAGCATGATCCTCAGCACGTATTTCTTCTTGAATAACAGAAGAGGTCGCATCAAATGGTTCAGCAATTGATGCTTTATAGAGGGGTTCATCAACAGCCTTAAGCACATGTGGTACTTCCCTCCCTTTAGCATAGACATGAGGAGGGGAGTTTATGCCTAATTCTCCAATAGCAACATTGTAATCATAACCTATTCCAGATGTTTGATTAACAGCTTGCTTACTGTAGAACTCTTTAGCCTTCGAACAAGAATTGAAGTAGGCTCTAACCTTAGTCTCAAGACCGGTGATCTTATCTTTGAGAACAGTTTCGAGTTTTCTATAACAGTCAACTCTATTCTCTATAAAAGATACTTGTTCTTTTAACTTGTCTTGATTAATGTGCACAAGTCTTAATTTATTGACCTCTTTCTCAAGGTCTTTGATCTGTAAACTTAACAGTTCATTATCACGACGAGCACAATCTAAGTTACCTTCTAGATGATAAACTAATTCAACATTAGTATATTTTACCTCTTTTCTTGACGATGAAGCTTTTCCATCAACAGCCATAAGAGCAAGATTTCCTTCTTCTTCATCTTCACTATCAGTATCATCCCAGCTTCTTCCCTTTGCCAGATAAGCCCTTTCAGAGTTACTCTTCTGATTTGAATCATAAGAGTTCTTCCTTACTTGCTTTGGCTTTCTACATTCTGTGGCAAAGTGTCCCAACTCATTGCAGTTATAGCATCTAATGGTGCTCCGATCAACCATCCATGTTTTGTATCCACCACTGCTGGTGTTAGAGGATGAAGATCCACCTTTCTGGAATTTGTTGTAGTTGGACTTGCACTTGAACTTGGGATTTCTCTTGAATCTGACATTGGAGAATCTCTTGACAATTTGGGCCATTGACTCATCTTCCAATTGCTCCAGCTCTTCCAAGGAATAAAAATCATCACTGGATTGATTTATAGTAGGAGGATCATATTCTGCTACTATCACATTTTCCTCAGCCTTGGAAAACTGTACCATTCTCTCCGACTGTTGAGATTGTTGTTATTGTTGACCTTCAGCTATAAGAGCAGTGGATGTGCTGACCATTCTATCTTTCCCGTAGACTTCCTTTTGCTGAATCTGCTCCA
Organism: Apium graveolens; assembly: GCF_009905375.1. Lineage (NCBI taxonomy): Eukaryota > Viridiplantae > Streptophyta > Magnoliopsida > Apiales > Apiaceae > Apium > Apium graveolens. Next base: position 6,318,398 of record NC_133655.1, read on the forward strand.
ACTCATAGGTTTTCAACACACCATAGAGTCTATCCAAAGAAATCTCACTCAGATCTCTAGCTTCTCTAATGGCAGTGATTCTATGTTCAAGATGAGTTGGCAGTGTTAAAAGAAACATTTTGTTGACCTCCCTGATTGAATAATATTTCCCATTTATGTTTAGGTTGTTGATCAACGCATTGTACCTCTCAAACACTTCAGTAATTCCTTCTCCTGGATTTGATTTAAAATATTCATACTCAGAGGTTAGGATCTCCAACTTGTTCTCCCTAACTTCCTCTGTGCCTTCATTAATCACCTCAATAGTTTCCCACATGTTTTTGGAATTTTTACAGTTCATCACATGTCTGTTCATCAAGGGATCAAGGGAATCAATTAAAATTAACTGAAGGCTGGCATCCAAGGAGGCTTCTTCTTTTTCAGCAGGAGAAAAATCCTCAGGCTCCTTTGGATAGGTTTGAGCTTTGGTAATCACAACATCATCTACTATCACCTCTGGTTCAATAACCATTGGAGTTGTTGGACCCTTCTTTAACAAGTTCAGATATTTGGGATTTGCAACTTGTAAAAACAAGAGCATCTTCTTCTTCCACATGATATAATTTTCTTTATCAAATAGTGGAATTTTAACGGTTCCAACTTTTTGTGAAGTCATTATGAATTTTTGAATAAATAAAAATTCAAGGAGTTGAAAAATCACAAAAGTCTAGGATCTTGATTTGTTCGTTAATCAGAAGGCTCTGATACCAATTGTTAGGTCCCAATGTGTTTGTAGAAGGGGGGTTGAATACAAACAATACCAAATAATCGAATTAAATGCGGAATAAAAATATGAAACAAAATTCAAGTTAAATAAGAATATTATTAAACTTGAAAGGTGTTACAACAACTGTATCGATTACAAGGAATTAATCTCAAATTAATTATCACAAATATAGAATAAATTCGACATGAACTTTTTCTATTTTTGTAATAATTAGAATCAAATGCTAAACGCGATTTGAGATTAAGTTCTAGGGATTTTGATCCGCTAGATAGTTACACAAGAACAAGATAAAGATTTCTAGTGGTTTGGATTTAACTTTACAAACTAGAAATTATGTCTTGAAATTAGCAGAGAAGATGAAATATTTGTTCTGCTGTGTTCTTGTTTTTTACTTGTGTTCTGGATGATTGAATGTGTTCTGCTTCTGCTTCTTTTAATCAAACAACCGAATAGAATGAATTGGAATGACAATCCTGAGCTCAGCAAGACAATCCCAACAGCTAGCAAGACTTTCGGTAGGACTATCAAATGAACTAGCAAGACTATCAGAATGAACTAGCAAGACTATCCTCCTCCCAGTGTAACTTTCGGTAAGACAATTGTTTGTATTAGCATGACTTTCGGTATGACTATCAATTGTCATACCGATTGTCATATTAGTACAATCAGATTGTCTTGTTGAATTTAAATAGATTTTAATCCAATTTAAATTCTGAAAATCCTTAATATTAATTCTGAATTAATTAATCAATTAATTCAATTAATCAATAAATTAATCTTTGCAGATATAATTTATTTTCTTAATTAAATTATATGACTTAATTAATTAATAGAGAATTAATACTAATCTTGAGCAGCAACCATTCTTCTGAAAATCTTCTGAAAATCACTGTCAATTATGAATCAATTCCACCACTTCAATGTTGACACTCAATGTACTGTCTGGTTCATGAGTGACTAACTTCCGTGACGTTTCTTCAAGCCTTGACCTTGATACTCTTCATTTTCTTCAGACTAAATCCTTGTAATTAATTGATACCCTGACGAGATCTCTGTCACTTGATTAAATCCACAATCTTGATTTATATCACTGAGGCATGATCAATTTCTTGAACTTCTTCCAGTGAATAAATTCCTCAAGTCTGTAGATGAACCTTGTTTCTGAATCCTTTGACAGATATTACTTTGCGAGATCTCTTTGACGGTAGATCCACTATTTACTTATTACATTCTTATTTGAGTTGAGTTGAATCCTCGAATATACAAATAGGCTATGACATATGCCTTACAGGGAGGAAGGGCAGAGGCTGAGGGTGAAATGACCATTCCCGGGGCCGAAGACATAGCTTTGGATCCAATTGTTGTAGAGGAATGTCCAGGCTCCAACACAGTGGTCGCGGCTACGGCAGGAGGGGGGATACTATTCAGGCTCAGGGCCCTCAAGTTGTGCAGACAGAATCCCTCAATGATTAACTTTACATGTCTGATCTTGGGGTTCATAACTTTTCTTTTTCAGTTGTTTTGTTTGCTACTATTTTTTATATATTTTCCTAAGTGATTTGGATGATGGCAGTACTTTAGTATTATGTCCTGTATAACTAATTTGAAAATATATTCGTGCATTCCGTTGGCTGGAGTTTGATATTTGTTTTAAGATTTTTAAGATTTTGAATATTTATCGTTGTTGCTTGTGATAATTGGATTTAATTTTTAAGAAAACAAATTTTAAAATATGGATTTTTAATTTTGAAGAATTTGGAATCCGCTTGGGGGGTTGCCCCCTCGAAAAGGAAACATTTCCTTTAGGAAATGATTTTTAACGGAAGTAAATTCTTGTGGAAAATGTAAAGTCTTTGGAAAGTGAATAATTGTGGATTCATTTATGAGGGGTAGTGAATAGTTTTGTGAAAACGAGGAGTCATCTGTTGACTGGAACGGTTGGTTGGTGATGGATGGGCTATATAAGGGGTGTGGTTAGTGAAAATGTGATTTATCTTTTACTTCTTCATCTATTCCTTTTCTACGTCCGTAGGTAAAAAATATATATCTTCAAGTGGGGGAAAGTCTGCAAGGGAGTTTCAGTTGAAGGAATACTTAAAGGAGTCGAGGGATAGTATTAGGTCTTTATGGGCGACAATTGTGGTGAAGGAGGAACATGTGCAAGTGCTCAGTGAGGCTCTCCGTAGACTTCAGAATGAGAATAATGACTTGAGGATATCGTTGGCCGTAGGCCGCGTTATTCATGATGTAATTTTAATTTTAAATTATGTAATTAATTTATGTGAAATGCTATAATAAGTTTCTGTGTTGACTGTTGGATTTGATTTCGTATTTTTCATTTTCGTGTTATTCTAATTAATTTAAACAATTGGTCAAAAGAAATTTGGGAAAATGAAAAGTTTAGTAAGTTGTGCTAATTAATAAAACGTATTAGTTTGAGGAGGAGGAATTTCAAAGGGTCAAGAAGAGTTATTTAATGCAATTAATATTCCTATTCTAAATGCAAGAAGGTAAAGAATCACTTTGTCCTATATAAAGAGTAGGTTTTATGAAGTAAATTTATTTAAAAAATGAGTCTTTTCTCCTTTCTTTTTTCTGAAAGCGAGATCCAAACTTTTCCATGGAGTCCCAAGGTAGCTGTTTAAGTGACAAAGGGAAGAAATCTATGAAGAAGGAGGAAGAGTTGTTGGCTACTATTTCCAAGACAAGGAAAGGATTCATCGTCAGGATAGCAAAATCTTTAAGTTGGAGTTGAAGGTTGAAGAACTGCGAGAGATTTTAGTTTTGGTGAAGGAAGAAAACTATCGCTTGAGTATTTTAGTGGGGGATGCTTTTTAAGTTTTTAAATGTTTTGTTGATGTTTGAAAAAATTTCATTTGATAAATTGTATCCCATGGGGGATTAATGCTTAAGTTTTTTTAAAACTTATGAAATAAAATGCCGTGTTTTACTATTTTGCACATATGATTATTGTGATAAAAATGAATTTGAGTCATGTGCCAATCGTAAGCAAATAATAGTTTGGATTTAGAGCAAAAGGCAAATAATTTTTTATAAACATGCGTGTTTATGCCGTAAGCATTTTAATAAACATAGTTTGTACAATAAATGTTTTTAAGGGAGAACATGTTATAAAGATGCTTGTACAATTTAATTTTTAACAAATATTTGTGCAAACAAACTATTTGTACCGCAGGCGGTAAGCTGCTTGTGTTGGTTTTCGTAACAAATAGTTATTTAGGCGAACTATTCAAGCTGCAGGCAGTGAGCTGCATATAATGGCGTTATAACAAATAGTTATCTAAGCGAACTATTCGGGCCGCTAGGTTAGGAACTGCTTATATTGGCGTTGTAACAAATAGTTGTCTAAGCAAACTATTCGAGCCGTAGGTAAGGAACCGCTTATATTGATGTTGTAACAAATAGTTGTGAGATGGCATTACCTATGCCGCAGGCCGTAGGCTGCATATGTAGGATTTTCAATAGGTAAGCTTTTGTAGAGGGTTAAGCCCGGGCCGATTATGGCTTTTGTAGTAATCGTAAGAGACACTATCATTCTAATATTTATAGCAAACGTATTTATAAACTTAGGGTTCTATTTACAACATTCATAACATCTTTAATAAGTCAAAAGACTTATTGATAAAAATGCTTGAGATGAGTGGCGTGCCAGGTGTTTGGAAGGGGTTCTCCGGATAATTGTGCGAGGTGATAAGTCCCTGGCCGGGTAGCTTGAGTGATGACATAGGGACCTTCCCAAGTGGGGTCTAGCTTCTTGTTTTTGGAGGGAGTAGAAACTGAAGCGGCTCTAAGCACTTGATCTCCAATCTGAAACTGCCGAGGAAGTACTTTGCCAAAGTGAAGAGCAGTCTTCTATTTGTAGTTAGCCATCCGTATAAGAGCATTTTCTCTTCTTTCCTCGAGAAAATCCAGATTTGTTCGTAGGCCTTGTTGATTCAGCTGAGAGTTATAATCTTGGACTCGAGATGAGGATTCTTTTATTTCCACTGGTATGAGAGCTTCAGTGCCATAAGTGAGCCGAAAGGGGCTTTCTCCGGTAGGCTTGCGGGTATCAGTGCGATAGGCCCATAATATATTTGGTAATTCTTCTACCCAAAGTGCCTTGGAATCCTAAACATTCTTCTTCAAACTTTATAGGAGGGTTCAATTAGTGACTTCGACTTGGCCATTAGATTGGGGGTAGGCCACAGATGATCCGCGGTGTTGTATCCCGTAGGCTGTCAGATATTCCTCAAATTCAGATTCGATGAACTGCCTTCCATTATCAGTAATTAAAATACGGGGAATCCCAAACCGGGTGACGATATGTTCATGGAAAAACTTTCGACATACTGCTGAAGTCGTATGAGCCACGGCCTTGGCTTCAACCCACTTTGTCATATAATCAACGGCTACCAGCAGGAATCGAATATTTCCTTTGGCTGGGGGAAAAGGTCCCATAATATCCATTCCCCAAATGTCAAAGGGGATGGGGATAAAATAGCCGTAGGAAAAACTGGAGGTAACCTGGGAACTGAAGCATGAAACTGGCACTCGGCACAGGTTTTGACATAGTTTAAGCAATCTCTCCTTAAAGTATGCTTCTGCACAATAGTCTGCTTCTGCACAATCAACACATGAACTTCAACACATTTAAGAAGGGGTGCTAAGAAAGATCTTTGATAAAGAATATCATCTATAATGGTGTAATGAGCAGCTTTAGAACGTAGCAATTAAGAAGCCCTTTTGGTTTGAGGGAGGATCCCTTGTTGCAGATAAAGGTAGATCGGAGTCATCCAATTTGGGTCGTAGGAGAGTACTAATATTTCTGAAGCAAATTCGGTCAGAGGAGTTACCGAAGGAGATGTCAGCAAAATTTTGTAAAGACCCATAGAAGGGGAGTGATCTTCGTCTATGGCTAACTTTGCTAAGATATCGGCTCTTTGATTTTTCTCTCGCATAATCCTTTCAAGGGAGGCAATGTGAAATTCTAGGAGTTTGGCTCTAGTTACTTCGAGATATTTTATCATTAGAGGGGATTTGGCAGTAAACCCACCAAGAACTTGGTTGCCTATAAGTTGGGAGTCACTGTAGGCCATTAAGTGTTGTACTTGAAGAGCTTTGTCTAAACGTAGACCCGCTAGAAGTGCTTCATATTCTGAGCAATTATTGTAGCAAGGAAGTCGAACCTTATAGATTGTTGGACCTCGAATCCTTCGGGGCTTATTAATAGGACTCCAACTCCACTGCTGTCTGAGGTAGAGGATCCGTCAACAAATAACAGCCATGGAGGAGGTAGGTGTACCAACTCGGAGGAGTTTTCCGTAGGTGGTTCAATCTCTGAAGGTGTAGAGCATTCGACTAGGAAATCGGCCAAAGCTTGACCCTTGATGGAAGGACGAGGTAGGTAGGTGCTGTTAAATTGGCTGAGCTCTACAACCCAATTTACCAATCTTTCAGAGAGGTCTGGTTTGTGAAGTATCTTCCATAGGGGCTGATTACTGTATACTTTGATGTCGTGTCCTTGGAAATATGGGCGAAGTTTTCTGCTAGCAAGCAGGAGAGAGTATGCCATTTTTTCAATAGTGGGATACCTGGTCTCTGCGTCCCGTAAGACATGACTGACATAGTACACAGGAAATTGTTTATCTCCTTCTTCGCGAACCAAACATGAGCTTACAGCTCCAGGGGCGACGGCAAGATACAAATATAAGGGTTCTCCAGAGGCTGAGAGAGAATCAGCGGGGATGATAAGTAATTCTTTAGAGAGTCGAAGGCGTCTTGACACGAAGGCATCCACTGCACTTCTCTGGATTTATTCACTCCTTTTGGTGCATCGAAGAAGGGGCAGCTTCTTTCAGCCAACTTAGCAAATCTTCGTAGAGAAGTTAAACATCCATTCAACGACTGAATCTGCCTGGGTGTTGTTGGGGGGCCCATTTCTAGTATAGCCCTAACTTTTTCTGGGTTAACTTTTATCCCACGCCCACTAATCATATGGCCTAGGAACTTCCCGCTAGCCACTCCATTGGTGCATTTGGAGGGATTCAATCGAAGGCCATGATTTCGAATGGTTAAGAAGGTTTCTTTCAGATCATGCAGGTGTCCTTCCTCAAATTTGGACTTGACAATCATGTCGTCTATATATACTTCTAAATTTCCTCCAATTTGGCTGGAAAATATCTTGTTCATGGTCCGTTGATATGTAGCTCCGGCATTCATTAATCTCATCGGAAGAACACGGTAAGCTTATACCGCTAGATGGGTAATAAGTGCGGTCTTAGCCTGGTCTTCGAGAGCTAGCTTAATTTGGTTATATCCCGAGAAGGCATCTAAAAAGCTGAAGTAGGCATTTCCGGCAGTGGCATCCATCAACTGGTCGATAGTGGGGAGAGGATAATGATCTTTGGGAGTAGCCTTGTTTAAGTCAGTGTAGTCAATGCAAACTCTGAAAGGAATATGTCCTAAGTCCAATCATGTATGAGGATTTAGGAATAACTTTTATGTAATCTGTTTTGATTTCATTGATATTAATAAAAGACTTGTTTTGTTTTTATTACGGGCTTTATCTATTTAAGTGTTTAAATAAGATATACCATAGTTTAGAGTAAAGCTTTTTATGGATTATGATGAGATCATAATAGTGAGACCTAAAAGATGATAACTCTAAACTTAAATAGTTCCTGGTCGTAAGATTACTAACTGGTAATTAATAATCCGTAGAGATCGGTACATACTATGCTTGCTTCATTATAAAGGATGCCTGTTCTCATAGACATTTGTGTGGTGACACTATAGCTAGTATGTAGGTGCTTATTATAGAATAAGTTCACTGAACATGACTCGCACAGATGAACAACTGATGGAGTTCACTCACGTGTCAGCAGTTGTTCACATAGTGATAGTTGTACAAGTATCCTTAGACTTGAGGTCATCATAGTCATCTTGTGTACACTGCACTATGCTTTGGTTTAGTTCTTAGTCTCCAGGGACAATTATTAGGGCTCTACTGGGTATAGGAATTTGTACACGAAGATAGTGTATGATCAATAAAGGATCTACCCCTTCCAGTGAAGGAAGCGAATGTTCAAGGCTGATCCACTTATGCTAGTTCAGGAATCTCTGGCCAGAGTAAATAAAATTAGAAAGGAGTTTCTAATTTGCATAGAACTACGCATAGTAAATGGTAAGCAAGTGATTGAATTAGATAGGCTTGACACGAGATCCATGCCTTGTATTTAATCGGGACATTGTAGGGTAGAAGGAGTTTATTGTACGGTAACTATTCACTGAATAGGTTCTTGGTATTCTAAGCAGTGAATTCATATTATCCGGATAGTCGCGATATGCTGAGAAGTATCCCTCACGATGTAGAATAAATGTGATTAATTAATTAATCATATTTAATAAATTAGAGAATTTATATAAATAATGATAAAATAGTTTTATTATTATTTATTTCTACTACCGGCTTAATATTGAACCTACAGGGTCACACCATAAAAAGAGAATGATTTAATGGTGGAGGAAATAATTAATAATAGCTAATAATTATTTATTTATGAAATAAATAATTAATTGGCAAATTTAATAATTGATTAAATGAGATTTAATTGATTATAAATTAATTAAGAAAAGTTCTTAATATTATTAATTAAGGATTTAATTTTTGGAAATTAAATCAAGAGAGGGAATTATTTCTAAAGTGTTTAGAAAAAGGATTAATAATTAAAAGGTGTTTTAATTATTAATGAGAATAATAAATGGGATAATAATAATAATATTTATGGGAAAATTTCAGCTGAAAATTTTGCCTATAAATATACTATTATAGACCCTAATTTTATTTGAACCTCAAAAAAACCCAAAAGTTTTAGAAAACCAAATTCTCTCCACCTCCTCCTCCTCCTTAACGTCGTTTTCTTGGTGGATACCGGTGGAGTGCTTCACGTTTGAGGAGCAACTGCTAAGGATCTCCGATCATTGCTTTTGGATCGCATATTAAAGGTTAGTAATCGATCCCTACGTTTTTACCATGATTTATATGCTTTTATTTGGATTTTATGTGTGTAAAAGTGTTTTACCATGCCCCCGCTGCGATTAAAATCCAACACTGGTATCAGAGCATAGGTTATATGCATATAGATCTGTAGTAAAAAATTCAGAATTTTATGTGCTTGTATGAATTAATTATGATTTTTACAAGTTATATCATGAATTAATTTTATCTGATGAGAAATCATTTCTCAGAATAATTTTGAATGTTGATCTGGGTTCTACAAGTGTTGTAGATCGTCTGGGTATTTTTTTCATAATTTTATGATGTATAGATTTTTTATTATGAATTTTTGAAGTTGTTGTAATTAAATTCATAATTAAATAAAGATATATATATATATATATATATATAAGTTGTAAGTATGTATATATATTTGTACTTCTGCTGCTTGTCTGTTGCTGTACTGGTGTTTGCACAGAGGAACAAAGACACAGATGTCAGGCGGCACGAATTTCCGTGCGAGAACTGTCAGGCGGCGGCTGCTGCAAAAGAAAAAAAAAGGGGGTGTCGCGCATTCCGGGAATGCGTTACACCCTGTGGCGCATTCACGGAATGCGTTACACCTTTTAATTGGTTAAAAGGGTTGTAACGCATCACCGGAATGCGTTACAGGGCTTGTAACGCGTTCCTGTAATGCGTTACAGCCCAACTGATTACATTAAAATTGATTTTCTAGGAGTTTCGTAACTCCGTTTTGGGCGTGCAATATACCGTTGGATTCGTTTTTCCGAGACGGATCTAATGGAGTGATCAATTTTAGTTTATATAAAAGTTTTGAACTGTTTATATTTCCAAAAGTGTTTTAAAGCTGTTTTTAACTGTTTTAACTGCTTTTAAATGCTTCATGTGATACATAGAGATGTATAATGCTTAGACTAATGTGCTAGATGATGTAACATGCCTACCTTGATGTTTATTCATATTTATATATTTGATATATGCTTAGTTTATCATGCGATGATAGATTTAGGTGAACTTGAATGAACATAAGGCGTTTGTTAGACAACCTAGTATAGTGAAATTGTTTCATAACCTTAATAACAATATTATGAATACAATCATGAGATTCTTGTGTTTATGAAACACGTAATTGAATATGAATTTTTGATATGAGAGAAAGGATGATTCTGTCAACAACAGATTTCTATCTGTAAGAAAGGGTTATTAAGTGACGCCTCTTGACAATGCTCCACCCGATCTGGGAATCATCTGATTATTGATTATTGATTTGAAATTTTTAATTTAAAAGGAAGAATCTCTTTATAATATGATTATGATTATAACATAATATAATCCCTCTAAAATTAAATAATATCAAGTAGTAATTGGCCAATGATATAACGGGCTTGTGTCGGTCATAGCCTTCCAACATGATAGAAAGTAGTTCTTATTTTTGAATCATTGTCGGTTCGTACTACAGCCGAGGGCTTTGATTTCGAAATAAGATATACTTGTCTATTACATAGAGATGTGTACATTGAATAAGAATCTAAAGGTCGGTACGTGCCACAGCCGTGGACCTTTGGGGACTGATTCAACTGTACGGAATGTTGGGTTAGACTTGACTTAGAATATTGAGTTTGTCGTGCCACAGCCGAGACTCAATTATTCAAGAGGCTAAAGTTTGATTAGGGAATAACATAAGATGTAATTGACAAGAGTTGTCTGCCTATTGAACATTACATGGCGGTTCGTGCTACAGCCGGGGTTGTGTAATGGAATGTAGGATCCCTATTTCCACTAGCATTATGAATGCTTAATTTCTCACGTAGGGGGTTGAATAAATTAGATAAAATAGTGGGAGCCACTTATGAATAAAGACCCTATTCATATAGTGTTTTAAAATGAAATCGAATATTTGCTAAGTGTTGTTATGTGTTTATCATTTATAGGTTTACAATATACATTATGTCTTCTGCACTATCACTTAGGAGCATACTGGATGCTCACAAATTGACTGGTCCTAATTATGCTGACTGGCTTCGAAACTTTAGAATTGTTCTCAGGATTGAGAAGCTGGAATACGTGATTGACTCACCTAAGCCTACTGAACCTGCTAGTGATGCACATAATGATGAACATGTTGTGTATCGTAAGTGGATAGATGATGCAAATATTGCTCAATGCATCATGCTAGCTTCCATGAACATTGAGCTACAGAAGCAACATGAGCATATGGATTCTCACACTATCCTAATGCATCTACAAGAGTTGTATGATGTGGCAGGGAGGACAGCTCGATATGAGATATCGAAGGAGTTGTTCGGTTGTAGGATGTCTGAGGGATCATCTGTGAATGACCATTTACTTAAGATGATCAATTTGATTGAACGTCTTGGACAACTTGGTTTTGCCATGGATGGGGAGCTGAGCCAAGACTTGGTCTTGCAATCGCTTCCGAGTTCGTTCTCGCAGTTTGTTGTGAACTTTCACAAGAATAAGTTGGATGTCAGCCTGCCTGAACTCCACAACATGTTGAAGACTGCGGAATCAAATTTCCCCCCTAAGAAGAGTTCTGTTCTTCTAATTGGTGAAGGTTCCAATCCTAAGAAAAGGAAGAGGAACTCTTCCAAGAAGAAGAAAGTAGGTGAAGAAAAGCCGGTTCCACCAAAAGCTGAAGACCCCAAGAGCAAAATTGTTTGCTTTCACTGTAACAAGGTGGGGCACTGGAAGAGGAACTGCAAGGTTTACCTTGCAGAATTGAAGAAGAAGAAGGGTAGTGAGACTACCGCTTCTGATTCAGGTATGTTCATGATAGAAGTGAATATGTCATTAAATAAAATTTCTACTTGGGTATTAGATACCGCCTGTGGTTCTCAAATCTGCAATTTGTTGCAGGAACTAAGGAGAAGTAGGACTCTTGAAGAAGAGGAGGTGATTCTACTGATGGGAAATGGAGCAAGAGTTGCTGCTGAAGATGTAGAATCATTTCATTTACATATGCCTATGGGCAAGACTATTGTTTTAAATAATTATTATTTTGATCCCTCGATTGTGAGGAATATTATTCTCATGTTAGACTTGGCTGGATTTTCATTTATTATTGAGAATAATGAATGTTCTATTCTTAGAGATAATATTCTTTATGGACGTGGTGCTTTAAATAATGGTCTGTATATATGTGACATAATTTACTTCAGATTGAACAAACTAATAAAAGAAAAGGGATGATGAAAATCTCACTTCATAGTGGCACTGCAGTCTCCATTTAGTAGACATGGAGAGAGGACTGCAAATTTGCTAGGAATGGTACACACAGATGTATGTGGATCAATGTCTAAGCAAGCCATGGGTGGATTTTCATACTTCATTACTTTCATAGATGATAGATCTAGTTTCGGATATGTGTTTGATGAAACACAAGTCTGAAGCCTTTGAAAATTTCAAAGAGTATAAGTATGAAGTGGAGAAACAAACCAAACATAGTATTATAATTCTTCGATTAGATCGTGGTGGTGAATACTTTAATGGAGTGTTTCTAGATTATCTCAAACTAAATGGTATAGTCTCCCAGTGGACTCCTCCAGATTGGTATCTAAAAGGAGAAATCGAACTTTGTTAGACATAGTTCGGTCCATGATGAGCTATGAGAATCTTCCAGTATTCCTATGGGGTTATGCATTGGAAACCTCAGTATATTTACTGAATAAGGTGCCTTCCAAATCTGTTCCTCAAACACCGTATGAGATATGGAAAGAAAGGAAACCGAGTCTTAAACACGTTAAGATTTGGGGATGTCCAGCTTATGTCAAGTAAGTTGACCCAGACAAGCTGGAATATCGATCCGTAAAATGTAGTTTTGTGGGATATCCTAAAGAGACTTTAGGGTATTACTTTTACACCGATCATCGGGAGTTTGTCTCCAGACATGCTACCTTCTTGGAAAAGGAGTTTATCCTTGAAGGAAACAGTGGGAGCAAAATTGAACTTGATGAAGTTCAAGAAGCACAAACTACTACGGATCAAGTGGAAACACCTGTTCTGACTGAACAACCTTTTGTGGAATAGCCCATTCATAGAATAGGGAGAGTGTTTCGCCAACCTGAGAGGTAATATGGCCTTGTCATTAAGAATGACAATGAGTTGTCGATCATTTATGATGACGACCCTGTGACCTATAATGAGGCTATGAGTAGTGTTGACTCAGAGAAATGGCATAGTGCCATGAAATCCAGAATGGAATCTATGTATACGGTATACAAAAGATAGATTATAGCAGATGGCCAGGTGGAGACCTATAAGGCCAGGCTTGTGGCAAAAGGATTCAGACAAAGGCAATAGATTGACTTTGATGAAACCTTTTACCTGTAGCCCTGTTAAAATCAGTTCGGATTTTGCTTGCGATTGCTGCTTACTACGACTATGAGATCTGGTATATAGCCAGATGGTTTTCTTTCCGAGGGAAATGAAAACCTAGTGTGTAAGCTACTGCGAACCATATGTGGTTTAAAGCAAGCTTCTCGTAGATGGAATATCCGTTTTGATGAGACAATCAAAGAGTTTGATTTTATCAAAAACGTAGATGAACCATGCGTTTACAAAAGGGTTAGTGGGAGCGCGGTAACATTTCTTGTATTGTATTGAATTAGAGTTGACACACATAACAACATAGCAGACCCACTCACAAAGCTACTTTATGAAAGTCACTTTGATCGTCATAAAGACAAGATGAGTATTAGATACCAGAGTGATTGGCTTTAGTACAAGTGGGAGATTGAAAGGAATATGTCCTAAGTCCAATCATGTATGAGGATTTAGGAATAACTTTTATGTAATCTGTTTTGATTTCATTGATATTAATAAAAGACTTGTTTTGTTCTTATTACGGGCTTTATCTATTTAAGTGTTTAAATAAGATATACCATAGTTTAGAGTAAAGCTTTTTATGGATTATGACGAGATCATAATAGTGAGACCTAAAAGATGATAACTCTAAACTTAAATAGTTCCTGGTCGTAGGATTACTAACTGGTAATTAATAATCCGCAGAGATCGGTACATACTATGTTTGCTTCATTATGAAGGATGTTTGTTCTCATAGACATTTGTGTGGTGACACTATAGCTAGTATGTACGTGCTTATTATTAAGATAAGTTCACTGAACATGACTCGCACAGCTGAACAACTGATGGAGTTCACTCACGTGTCAGCAGTTGTTCACATAGTGATAGTTGTACAAGTATCCTTAGATTTGAGGTTATCATAGTCATCTTGTGTATACTGAACTATGCTTTGGTTTAGTTCTTAGTCTCCAAGGACAATTATTAGGGCTCTACTAGGTATAGGAATTTATACACGAAGATAGTGTATGATCAATAAAGGATCTACCCCTTCCAGTGAAGGAAGCGAATGTTCAAGGCTGATCCACTTATGCTAGTTCAGGAATCTCTGGCCAGAGTAAATGAAATTAGAAAGGAGTTTCTAATTTGCATAGAACTACGCATAGTAAATGGTAAGCAAGTGATTGAATTAGATAGGCTTGACACGAGATCCATGCCTTGTATTTAATCGGGACATTGTAGGGTAGAAGGAGTTTATTGTACGGTAACTATTCACTGAATAGGTTCTTGGTATTCTAAGCAGTGAATTCATATTATCCGGATAGTCGCGATATGCTGAGAAGTATCCCTCACGATGTAGAATAAATGTGATTAATTAATTAATCATATTTAATAAATTAGAGAATTTATATAAATAATGATAAAATAGTTTTATTATTATTTATTTCTACTACCGGCTTAATATTGAACCTACAGGGTCACACCATAAAAAGAGAATGATTTAATGGTGGAGGAAATAATTAATAATGGCTAATAATTATTTATTTATGAAATAAATAATTAATTGACAAATTTAATAATTGATTAAATGAGATTTAATTGATTATAAATTAATTAAGAAAAGTTCTTAATATTATTAATTAAGGATTTAATTTTTGGAAATTAAATCAAGAGAGAAAATTATTTCTAAAGTGTTTAGAAAAAGGATTAATAATTAAAAGGTGTTTTAATTATTAATGAGAATAATAAATGGGATAATAATAATAATATTTATGGGAAAATTTCAGCTGAAAATTTTGTTTATAAATATACTATTATAGACCCTAATTTTATTTGAACCCCAAAAAAACCCAAAAGTTTTAGAAAACCAAATTCTCTCCACCTCCTCCTCCTCCTTAACGTCGTTTTCTTGGTGGATACCGGTGGAGTGCTTCATGTTTGAGGAGCAACTGCTAAGGATCTCCGATCGTTGCTTTTGGATCGCATATTAAAGGTTAGTAATCGATCCCTACATTTTTACCACGATTTATATGCTTTTATTTGGATTTTATGTGTGAAAAAGTGTTTTACCATGCACCCGCTGCGATTAAAATCCAACAAACTCGCCATTTGCCATTAGTCTTTTTGACCAACACAACATTCGATATCCACTCGAGAAATTGTATCTCATAAATAAACTTGGCTTTCAATAATTTGTTGATCTCCTCATCTATAGCTTGCTGTCTTTCAGGTGCGAAATTCCTCCTTTTCTGCTTGACCACGGTTTTATTGGCATCAAGGCCTGGCATATCCTCAGGCTTCCAAGCAAAGATATCTGAGAATTCCTGCAGGAGTTGAATTAGTTCTTGCTTTAGAGAGGGATGAAGGCGTGATCCGATAGAAATACACTGAGTGGGATCTCCTTCTACTAGCTCAATATTTTCTACGGGTTCCCCCGGTTCAACTTTAGGTGTACGATGAAGTTCGGCTTTTGTTAGAGAAGTTTCTGAATAGGAGAATCAACTTTCAATCAAGAATACTTGCGAAGTTTCATCTTGTGAAGTTTTAGGTGTCTTAGAGGAGCTTCCTTCTTTCGGTTCTCCGTAGGGTTTCCTCTTCTTAGGCTGAGTCTGAGCCAAGCTTAAAGAAGTGGAGTAGAAATATTGAGAAGCTATAGGATCAGTAATCAGTTCACCAGGTCCCATGGAAGTAGGGAACTTCACTTTCATGTGAGGGGAAGATATGATAGCTCCTAAAAAGAACAAGGTAGGCTGCCCAATGATAGCATTGTAGTAAAGAATTATCGAGAAATCTATCGAGAAGTCAAAATGACTTATCGAGATGTATTACTCGAGAAGTCCAAAACTGACTTATCGAGAAATACTTCGAGAATCTCAAAATGACTTATCGAGAAGTCATTTATATTTATCGAGAACTCAGTTCTCTATATACTTTTCCTGCTTTTGAAATCTATCTTTTATTAACTTCATATATTGAAAATATGAATTAACAAAAAGACAGTTTACTTAGAATTTATAACAAATTCCAAGTTTGACAATAAGTAAAATGAAAAATAAATATGTAGAGAAATCTGAAATATTTATAATTCATATTTCAGTTAATTTCCAATTAAATCAAATTAATCTTGATTTACTAGAAATTAATCTGCTGCAAAACATTAGCTGAGTTCTTGCCTTTAGGATGAAGAATTAAGCATTCTAATTTCACTTACAAATCTAGTGAAAGTTGTTTCATCCAAAGGTTTAGTAAAAATGTCAGCTAATTGTTTTTCTGTTGGAACAAAAATTAGCTCAATGGTACCATTTGCAGCATGTTCTCTAATAAAATGATACCTTACATCAATGTGCTTTGTTCTAGAATGATTAACTGGATTAGCCACAATAGATATAACACTAGTATTGTCACACATAATTGGGATTTTGTGTAACACTTGCCATAATCCATTAGCTGATTTCTAATCCAAAACACTTGAGCACAACAACTACCTGCAGTTATGTATTCAGCTTCAGCTATAGAAGTTGATACAGATTGTTGTTTCCTGCTATACCATGATACAAGTCTTTGTCCAAGAAATTGACAGCTTCCACTGGTACTCTTTCTGTCAACCCTGCATCCAACAAAATCTGCATCTGTGTATCCAACAGCTTCAAAACCTGTTCCCTTAAGTACCATAATCCCAAGTTTGGAGTCCCTTTTAGGTATCTGAAAAAATTCTCTTCACATCAATCAAATGTGATTTTTTTGGATTGGCTTCAAATCTTGCACACAGACATGTTGCAAACATAATGTCTGGTCTATTAGCAGTTAAATACAGTAAATATCCAATCATTCCTCTATATCCTAAAAATGTCCACATTTTTTCCTTTCTTATCTTCATCCAACTTAGTAGCTGTAGACATAGGTGTAGATGCAGGTGAACAATCAACCGTGCCAAACTTTTTCAATAGATCCTTGACATACTTAGTTTGGCTAATGAAGATTCCATCACTTCTTTGACTGACTTGAAGTCCAAGAAAGTAACTTAGTTCTCCCATCATACTAATTTCATATTCACTCTGCATAAGCTTTGAGAATCTTTGACATAGCTTTTCATTACTAGAACCAAAGATAATATCATCCACATAAATCTGAACTAGAATCATATCATCACCATGATGTTTGTAGAAGAGAGTCTTATCAATTGTACCTCTAGTAAATCCATGTTTAAGCAAGAATTCTGACAGTATGTCATACCAATTACACTCATGTTTAAGCAAGAATTCTGACAGTACAAAGTGACAATTCCATTTTCATCCATTTTATTCCTGTACACCCACTTTGTTCCAATTACACTCATGTTCTTTGGTGCAGGAACCAATTCCCAAACTTTGTTTCTTTCAAACTGGTTTAGCTCCTCTTGCATAGAAGATTTCAAATCGGGATCAAGTAGAGCTTCTTCAGTTTTCTTGGGCTCAACTTGTGAAAGAAAACATGCATGAAGACATTCATTTGCAGTTGCACTTCTAGTCCTTACTCCAACAGTTGGATCACCAATAATTGCTTCTCCTGTGTGACTTCTATCCCATTTCCTGGTGTGAGTTTGTTGACTTGAGTTTTCTGCATTTTCTTCACCACTGGCATGACTTGCAGAACCTTCTTCTCTTTCTCCCCCTGAGTTTGTGCTATCAAATTCAGGTGTTTGAGATGAGCTTCCATTCTCATGATTCACTTGTTCAATTGACTCTTCATCCATTCTGTGATTTGTATTAAAGTTACATCTGTGCTTTTCATAATTTTCTTTTTTCAAGCACATAGACTTTGTAGGCAGTTTTCTCCAATGAATATCCCAGAAAAATTGCTTCAAAAACTTTAGAGTAAAATTTTCCCACATATTCAGAGTTGTCTTTTAGAACATACCACTTGCTTCCAAACACATAAAGATGCTTCACAGTAGGCTTCCTTTTAGAAAAGATTGGGTAGGGTGATTTTCCAAGATTTTTGTTGATGAGATATCTGTTTTGAGTATAGCATGCAGTGTTAATAGCTTCTTCCTAAAAACTTGTTGGCAATTTAGCATCTTGCAACATTGTTCTAGAAGCCTCCACTAATATTCTATTTTTCCTTTCCACAACACCATTTTGTTGAGGTGCCCCAACTGCTAAGAATTCTTGAGCAATGCCCTTGTCTTTCCAGAATTCAGTTAGAGTTGTATTTCTGAATTCTGTGCCATTGTCACTCATCAATCTTTTCACACAATTCTGATATTCAGCCTGTTTCTCAATCTTCTTGATGTGTTCAATTATGATGTGTGGAGTTTCATCTTTAGAATGCTTAAATTCTACCCATGTGTATCTTGAGTAGTCATCCACCATCACAAGTGCATATTTCTTTCTTGAAATTGATAAGACATTAACTGGTCCAAATAAGTCCATGTGAATAAGTTGCAACAGGTGCACTTATAGAATTCACAGTTTTACTCTTGTGACTTGATCTCTTCATTTTTCCTTTTTGACAAGCCTCACAGACCTTATTCTGAGCAAACTCCAGAATTGGCATGTCTCTCACTAACTCCCTTTTGACCAGAGTGTTGATTGCTTTGTAATTCAAGTGAGAGAGCTTTTTATGCCATGGTTTGTTTTGTTCTTCAGATGCCTTGGTGTAGAAGTAACAAATTTCATCCTTATTTGCTGAGTTCAAGTCTGCAACAAATAGGCTTCCCTTTCTACTCCTTTCAGAAAAACTTCGTTGCTCATTTTGCTGATGATTAAGCATTCTCCTTTTTCAAATTTGACACTGAATCCTCTATCTGTGAACTAACTAACACTTAGGAGATTTACTTCCAAACTAGCAACCAATGCTACATCTTCTATGATAACATTTCCAGAAATAAATTTGCCATATCTCATTATGAAACCTTTGTTGTTGTCTCCAAAAGTCACTAATGGGCTAGCCATCTCCTCAAACTGTGATAGCAGGGCCATATCACCTGTCATATGTCTTGAGCAACTACTGTCAATGATCCATATGACTTTCTTCATTTTTCCCAGCACACAATGAGGATTAAGTGTTATAGCTACCCAAGCAGTGTTTGATACTTTCTTCTTGTTAACAGAATATGCAGAATTAGAATGAGTTGATTCAGAAAGAATGGTGTTCATTGCTTGTTTTGCATGTTCCTTTTTGGTTGTAGACCGAACATTGATTTATTTGAGGTCTACTCTCAGCTTGTGGCAACTTGTCATAACTTTCATGTTCCAAGGAATGCAATCAAACTTATCATAGAAAGAATAGGGATCTTCAGTCTTTGCTTCACCATACTTGCATGCTCCCAATCTTGACTCACTAACAGCCTTTTTACAAAGGTGAGTTAGATGATTTGTAGAGCCACACTTCTGACATTGTATTCTAGGAGCATCAGTAACAAATGCAAAGTTGTTGCTTTTGTTTATCCCAATCTTCCCATTTCTGTTTTTATTTTTCTTTCATGCATTCTCAGTTTTAACCTCCTTGATTGGCTTCTTAGGGGTTTGATCAATTATGGGCTTCTTCTCAGCTTTGGAAGTTAGAGTTGTTTATGTATTTTTTCTTTTCATTATCTTCATCAGCAATTTCTTGCTTTATGATCAACTCTTCTTCACTGAAATTTACTTCACCTGTTGTGAACATAGGTGAACCAACCTTTCTCAGCATAGCTGGGACATCTTCACTTGCAGTTGATTTTCCCTTATCACCTTCAACTTTCTTGTTGATGTTCAATGCATCATAATCCAAGCCAATAACTATGTTATCTTCTCATGGTACTGACCAACTAACTGAGATGTATTTCTGAATGATTTCAGTCTCACTTCATTCTTTTCTATCTTCTCCCTCAACACAGCTTCTATCTCAGTAGCACACTTTAGCTTGTTCTTTAGATAATCATTTTCTTGCTTGACAGTTTCAAGCTCAACAAGCTGCAGTTCTAGATCTTTTTTCTCAATCTCAAGCTTCTCATTAGCTTTTGATAACCTACTGACCTCTTCAGTAGCTACTACCAAGCTAGTATGGATGTGGAACATTTTCATGCTCATCTTTTTAACAGTCTCCTTATATTGACTAGCATTCAAATCAATAGTAGTAAGAGTTGGTACCTTTGTCTTTGATGAGGATGACTCTCCTCGCTCCAAGACCATGAGTGCACAGTTTCCAAACTCCTCATCTTCATCATTGTCAGAATCATCCCAACTCTTTCCTTATGCAATATAAGCTTTGCCCTGTTGATTTCTTAGAAGAGGTTCATACTTTGCTTCCAATTCAAGATAAGCCTTGTCCTTTTTCACCTTTTTAGGCTTTCTGCATTCTGTGGAAAAATGACCCAATTCATCATAATTCAAGCATCTAATCTTTGATCTGTCAACAGATCCAGTTTTGTAGCCATTTTTACCACCAGAGTTGTACTGTGCTTTTCCTTTCCATCTATTGTCCTTGTTGGATGTTTGTCCCTTATTTTTGAAGAACTTTAGCTTCTTTACTCTAATGTTAGAGAATTTCCTTGCTAAGTAAGCCATGGACTGATCTAGCTCATCCAGTTCATCTAAGGTGTAAACTTCATCCTCTTCAAGTTCAAGAATAACTTGCTTCTGTTGTTCCTTGTTCTTTTGCTCATTGCTTGAAATAACTGGAGTCTAGATTTCTTGTTCATCATCAAATGACTGGCTGTCATTAACAATTAGAGCACTTGATCCATCAAAAATGTGTCCATGACCAGCTCTTAAATACTTTCTTTGAATCATCTCCAGTTCATAGGTTTTTAAGATACCATATAAAACCTCCAGTGTCATCATACTCAAGTCTCTCCCTTCTCTTATAGCTGAGATCTTATGTTCTAAATGGTCAGGAAGGGTGAGAAAAAACTTCAAGTTAACGTCCTCAGCTTCATAGTATTTATCATGAAGCTGCAAGTCATTAATCAGCTTATTGAATCTTTTAAAATATCAGTTATACTCTCCTTTGGTTTAGCCATAAAACCCCCATACTGAGATACCAAAATTCTCCTGTGGTTTGACCTAACTTCCTCTGTTCCCTCACATAGAATCTCTATCTTCTCCCAGATCTGTTTGGATGTGTCATAGTTGATAATGTTATTATACATTACATTGTCAAGTGACTCTATCAAAATCAGTTGCAAGCCACTATCTATAGAGACTTTCTCCTTTTTAGGTTCAGTATACTTTGAGGGATCTTTAGGAGCATAATGGCCTGGAATGACTATGTCTATATCTGTAGATTCCTCAACTCTTTCCATAGGGGTGAAAGGTCCATTCTTGAGAATCTGAACATATGATATATTGGTCATCATTATAAACAACAATATTTTCTTTTTCCATAATATGAGTTAGATCTGTCAAAGGCAGAAATGTTGATATTGCTAATTTTCTGTGTATTCATTCTTCCAAGATCTTTAATCTGTTTGCTTTCAGAATTTGCTCTGATACCACTTGTTAGGAAATGAATACAACACAGGGGGTGAATGTGTTTTGGTTATTTCCAAGTCTTTTTGAATGTTTGTTAGCTGGTGAACAAAGCAAATTAAAATGTAGTAATATTATGTTAACTGAAATTAAAATAGCGCACACAATATTTCACTCACTTAATTTTGTATTAACATCAAGCTAGTGTTTTGCTACAAATTCTGGGTTCTTTGACATGCACACATTAAGAAAATATTTTTGTGTGCTATAGACCTATAGTATTATATATAGCAAGACTAAATGCGATCATTAGAAATCCTCGAAAGAAGAACCGAATTATTCATATGGTCTTATATATACAAGCTGGCAAATCAGTAAACATAGGGTTTCTTCATAATTTGGTTAGAAACATACATTCAAATTTAATTTCAAATAGTAGGCATTTAGCTGAAGTTTTATTATCTCAAATTTTTCATAAGAGTGTCGAGTTTAGCACGATATCCTATCCACGGTCCTGGGAGCAGAGTCTTTCTGAAGTACTATTTGATGTTTCTCAAGCAGTCTGAAACAAATACAGCTGATTGTTAAGGAATATAGTAAGGAAAATTTTCTAATCTGATATAAATGTAGGCTCTGGATCTTGGGAGAGGCGCAGATCCTAAGGGTTACATGGTGGAAGAAATATGGCAAGGGCTTGCCAAAGCAAGATACCTTGAGTTGGAGCAAGAATCTACAATGAGAGCATGGAATCTACAAACCTTGAAGTATTTGTTTCTTTTTCTTCATCTATTTCGTAAATCAAAAGCCTAATTTAGTAATAGCGTGAAGATCTTAATGCTTTACACCTTTTCCATTACTATAATGCAAAAGATTTGTAATTGTGATTTGGTGGTGATCTAAATGCTTTTTTCACCTTTGGTGTTTCCTTTGTTCCTGTTGGATTGCCACTAAACTGTGTTTAGTGTGCTACTCAGAGAAGCTGGAGAGGCCATGTCAATGACATAATATTTAACCTTGGAAGTTACCTCTTGTGGAGAAGTACCGAAGGTAGTGGGAATGTCAATAGCCCCCTGAATGGGTACGGCTTGATTTCCAAATACGTAGACAGGCCCCTGTATGTCTTTGAGCTTCATGTCTTCCAGGGGAGTACTTAAAATCATCCTTTTGAGAGCGTGTTTGAAGATGATATCTACGGAGGAGCCATTATCTATCAAGACCTTCTTGACATCCTGGTTGGCCATATCGAGAGTAACTGTGAGTGGACCATTCCGACAAACATCTCCCTTGGAATAATCAGCATTTGAGAAAGAAATGGAAGTGCCAGTAAGGCGAAAGGCCTGAAGCGGGGGCTCTATTTGCATGATCTCACCAGGTGTCATGTTTCCTCCTACAATCATATCAACCACTTGCCAGGGTGGTGCAGCTCTTGCGGTACCTTCCAGTTGTTGAGGGTTCTGACGGTCTCGAGGGGGAAGATAATCATTTAAGAGTCCTCTCTTCACTAGTCTCTCCAAGAAGTATTTGAGGGAGGTACATTCATCTGTGTTATGTCCAATTCCCGCATGGTAATCACAGAAGCGGGTTCGATCTCTCTTCTCTTTGGGTGTCCTCATAGGATTGGGCAATTGGAAGAATTCTTTGGTCCTTATTTGTTGAAGTACATAAGATGGGGTTTGTGTTAATGGGGTAAAGTTGGGTTCTTCTCGGATCTGTCTTGGGATAGCCCTCTTATCTGTAGGGAAGTTTCTCCGGCCCCTTCCTCGGAAGTCTTCCATCCCATCTACCTGCATGGCTCTTCGGCTTGACGAGGAAGATTCTCCCCGAGCCGAAGGATAATAAGCACGAATCCTTTCGTCTGTTGCTATAGAGGCCGAAGCTATGGTATAGGCTTCAAAAAGATCTATAGGCTCTCGATTACACGGTTCCTTGAAGGAATCTCTGCATTCTTGATAGTTCATATTGCGGATGAAGGAATCCATAACAATTGTGTGTTTTAATTTTCTAACTTTGGAATTCGCATTCTTAAACTTCTCAATATAATCCCGTAGGGTTTCACCCTGTTCCTGCTTTACATTCTCTATAGATATCGTATGAATAGCATGAGGGGTATTAACACGGAATTTTGATAAGAATAATACCTTAAACTCTTCCTAAGAACTAATAGACCTGGGGGCTAAACTTGAGAACCAAGTCCTGGCGTAGGCTTTGAAGGTTGAAATAAACAATCGACATTTGGTGATGTCGTTGTACCTATCACATATCATCAAATTTTCATAATAACTTAAATGATCATTCGGGTTAGAAGTACCATTGAACGATTCCAAGCCAGTGATTTTTACTCAAAGATTGACGGGGGTAGCTTCCAAAGCTTCAGTGAAAGGTGATCCTCCCGTGGCCGTATTCGCGGCAGCCCCAGGGTATAAACCTTCTAGCCTGGCTAGGCGAGTCATCATGTCTTCCTGCCTTTCCATGGGGGTAGTGGTTCGATGGGCTCTCCTTGGTTATGGGGACCTCCTGACCCTTCGGGCTGGGGTAGGCATTTTGTACCGGGACCCTCCTCCATCATGCGAAGTACCATTTCCTGATGATTTAGAAGATGGAGTCCTTTGGGCCCTACGGGGAGGGCGTTCTCCAGATCGAAGAGTGTTGTAGCTAGGATAAGAGCCTTGGGAATCTTTGTCTGGTGAATTTGGTTGGGAATATTCAGGCGAGGGAGACCTAGAGTGTCCTCCAAGATAAGAACCAAAAACGGCTTCAGGGTAATATTGAGGGTAATGAGCTTGTTGTTGATTTGCAGCCATCTGCGCTGTTAAATGATCCATCTACTGTTGCATATAATTCAGCTGAGCCCTCAAGTTGGACAACATACTATGCGTAGGAAGATTATTAGGTGTTTCTGAAGAACTGCCATAAGTGTGGGATTCGTTGTCTGATCCATTACTCATTTTTCTTTGAGGGTTTTGGAAAAAGAAAGAGAGAATGTCGTTGTGGTATGGTGATTAGTATTCTTTGTTGTTTCCCCGGCGGTGGCGCCAATTTGATAGCGTGTTTATGGTTTCTGGGTGTGGTACGTAGGGAGTCTATATTTTTTTAGTTGTCTTGTTGTGTCTGTCTCTCTTTTTTCTTTGGTTTTCCTTTTTATCCCCTATAACTAGTCAGCTGTCCCCTAGGTCAGTAGTGGGTGACTGTGATAGGCTATTCAACACGTGGTAGACAGGGAGAAGAGGAGAGTGTGACATGGTACCCTGGTGAATGACACATGTAATGTTTAGAGGATAAGATTGAGATGTGGGGTCAACGGCCTACGGAAATTGAGCTTTCGGCTATAACCTCTTGTCGCTTGTGGTTTGCAGATATTTTGACTTACGGACTCCGAAGGTGCGCCACGTCTACGGTGGACGTAGGCCCTTTATTATGTAATGGGTTTTATGGAACCAAGGAGAAAGGGAGTTTGGAGAGTCACGTTTCTATTTAAGGTTCCTACGGCTACGACCGTAGGGAGACCACAAATTTGATGCCATAAAGGAGAAAGGTGAAATTACGCAGTCGTGTCTTTCACCTACGTCCATATACTAGATGTTGAACTTGAAACACTGTTTTGTTGATTTTTAAGTCCTGTTTAAGTCTTGTTTAAGTCTTTTGACGAATGATTTTTTGTGATATGTTCAATACTTTTGGATAAATTTACTTGGTGTGATTATAAGGGCAGTAAATCGGGTTGAGTCAAGCCAAATTGCTAATAAATGAGTTTGAGTTCAAGTTCAAACTCGGCTAGTGTACGAGTTCTAACTGAGCGAAGTCCACATAAAGGAGTTTGAGTCGATTCAAAGGAAAATATCAACATAGCTAGTATTATCACAAAGGAAAATATTAACATATCTAAACTGAATTTCATAATGATTCTTATATTTCAAGTGATTTTTTTATTAATCATATTACAATTATACGAGATATACTTCATGCATTGAAAATAATCTCATCAATTAAAATAGCTCATATATCATAAAATTGGTAAGACAGTCACTCAAAAATTATATTTGATACCCTTGGAACCCTATTATTACAAAAGTTGGTGTCTATTTGGGATTCCTTCCGATAAGGAACTTACAAAAAACGAACAAAAATTACTTGTAATACAAGTTAGACGTGACTTGTTGTGATAGCATCATTTTGAACCACCCAAGTAATTGTCCATGAATAGGATCTGCAACAATAATGATAATGTCGATACACTGCTTCAACAAGGTCCTTCTCATGCACCCGCCACGTCGGTCCCCCTTTTTAATCATCACATTTAACTTTTTTTTTAATTAAATTGATCAAAATTTAACTGATGTTTTTTAATTTTTTATAATTTAACCACCGAAAATATGACAATTAAAAATGAACTGAGGAGTAAAATAAACTAAAATATTATAGATTTGCCAAGTCATGCACGTTATTACACATCTCCTCACTAGCTTCAATACATTATATTATAGCAACATGAACTTGATTATTGATTCTCTATAAAATCTAAAGCAAAGAATGAACCTTTACCTTGTCATCTTTTATAAAAGTTGCTATCATTTTCATTAGTGACCCGGCCTTTTCACAATTCGGGTCGAACAAATGGAACACATGGCCCATCCCTTTAGTTTCCACAATCTCAACCTCTCCTTTCCACTCACTCTCTTTCAAAGCCTCGTAATAACTCCAACCCCTTTGTCTCAAAAGATCATTCTCAGCCGTAGAAATCAACACTTTCGCACACCCAAGCTTTGCCAACAAACCCGGGTTTGCAGCCGGATTCAATCTCGGGTCGTCAAGACCCGTTTCATCGGAGCAACAATAATTCCATATTTTATCGGGTTTGTCATTCCCGAAAAACGGATGGACCAAAATTAAACCCGAAATTTTAACACCCGACTCGAGTCCTTTTACACCCGCCCATGTAGCCATTGTTTGTGAAATATTCGCTCCCGCGCTATCACCCGCCAAAAAAACCCGCCCGAAATCTGCATGCTCGTTTACCCACGGGTCAGGACCCGACCCGGATGCATGAGAAACAATCCATTTCAAGGCTTCCCATGAATCATCATAACACGCTGGGATCGGATGTTCTGGCGCAAGCCGGTAATCAACGGAAACAACCAACGCATTACATTTCGACGCTATGGACGAAGTGTAAGGAGTGTAAAAATACGATAAGGCGGATTCAACGCAGAATCCGCCTCCGTGAATGTACACTAACACCGGGAGTTTTTCTCCCGGTGTCAAAGACTCGGGCAAGAAAATACGAGCAGTAACTTTGGGATCAGATGAAACCACAGCATCTTTTGATCTGGCACCGTTAAGATTTTCCGGTGCAGGCATAAATGGGCTGCCAAGATGCCTATTTATGGTGCCGTTTTTGTATACAGTCAAAAATGGAGGCAAGTGATGAGCAATGTCACTGGTTTTCGAGTTCATTTCTGGAGGAGAACTCACCATTTGCACAAGAGAACTCATGGTAAATATGGAAGAGAAATGAGATTTTTGTGTGTTAGTATTGCCGTGGGACAGAGAGAGTTGAATGCAACTTATTATGCAGCTGTGTGATTTAGCTGTATGAGTAGGTTATATAGACATGATAAATGTTAAGAGTTCAAAATTTATTTTCAATACCTATTAAATATCAAGGGGTCACTTAACTGAAATTCATATATTAGTTTAATCATTAAACTTAACGAGCTATCATTTGAATCACTAAAGTTATAATAAATATCAAACAGATACCTCAAAATATGTGTTCGAGAATTAAAAATTATTTTATGGAGTTCTATATATTTTTCTTGAATCATATTACAACCAAATGAAAATGTATGAATTTTAGTATTTTATATAATATAGTAAGATTTTTAAACATTTATCTACAATTTATTTTTAATTTTGTAGTCATTTTCTTTATTTAAATAAAAATAATTAGTAGAAATATTTTAAAAATCTCACAAAATCATCTAAAATACTATGAATTCATATCTTTTCATTTGGTTGTAATAGAAATTAAGAAAAATGTTTAAATATTCATAAAATAAATTTTAATTATCGAGAACATATTTTGAGGTATTCGTTTGATATTTATTCTGACTTTAGTGATCCAAATGATATCCTATTAAGTTTGATAATTAAACAGATATATGACCTTCAGTTGATTGACCACTTTAATATTTAACCATTTTCAATACTGTTATCAAATGTCGCAATTTTAATAATTAATATATTTTATTAAATCACTACAACAAATTTGACCAATTACGACGGAATACTTGCGACGAAAATATCGGGCGGAAATAGTAAATTTCACCAATAACAAAATATTATAGTCCATCAAGAATATTTTCGAGATTAATTTGGGTATATACAGCTTTATTTCACGATTTAAGTGATTAATCACCGATTTATTCCGTGCAAGGTATCCAACCGATTCGATTTTTTAAATCCTATTAATTCTTACATAAAAAATCCTATTAATTCTTACATGTTTTTATTTATCGGATTATATATATAATATTTTATTAAAATTATAATTTTTTATTTTTTAAATATGAATAATTATATAAAATATGATATAATAATATATACTCCCTCCGTCCCTAAAAACGTTTTCTATTTGTGTTGGACACGTTTGCCAATGCACAATTTTGATTGTTAATATCTTTAAATTCGTATTAGTATTAAATATAAAAATTTCACTGTATTAAAGTACTGATAAATACGAATCCAACGAGATCACTCATGACTATGTTTGATATTATAGATTAGATGTTAATTAATAGTCAATCGTTTACCGTGAACAGTACCGAAAGTCAATATATGAAGAACAAAATGGGACGGAGGGAGTATTTATTAATTAAAAACTAATATAATCATAATACTATAATTTCAAAATATAATACATCTGATTTTTAGTTCAATTAATTCCTAATTTTCTATTAATCATAAATTAATAATTTTATTGATATTTTCCGATTTCCGATTTTTACAACATGCATCAATAATTTGGTGCAGAAATTTACATGTACACTATAGTCAGACAGCGTTGTCCATTTTCAACTCCACATGTTACTGGTCGTTTACTGGCTTTATATAATTATTATATTGAAAATGTTCTTAAAAAACCGAGATGCAAAAAAAAGAAAATATTTACCAACCAAGTCAGTGTACGAACAATATATCTTGTAAAATCTACCAACTTGTTCTAGAAGAAAACTAGAAAAATAGTGTTTTGCTCATGTGTTTACTTATCTGTTTGGTTTATTTAGGCTGTTTAACAACTTCTTCACATATTTATTACTCCCTCCGTTTCAAAATAATTATCTTGTTTTGACTAGTTTATAGTCAAATTTATTATATTTTGACTGCAGATTATACTTAACATATAATTAAATAAGATTCAAAATTTATATTATTAGAAATTATATTTAATCTTTTTTAAAATATATTTTTCAATTTTTTAAAATAATGCATAAATTTGTCTTAATTATCAGTCAAAATCAAGTCAGTCTTATTATATAATATTCAATATGAGATGGAGGGATTACAATTTTATCGAACACTCAGAGACCACTTCTGCACTCAAAACATTCTAGAATATATAATTTTATGAAATATGTTCAACGAATATCATTAATTTATTAAAATTATTGAAGATCCTTTAATTTTAATAAATCGAATGTGTATATTGTTGTTAAGTTTAATAAGTAGAATATGTATGTTCTGCGGACTGAACAAATGTTCTACAAAGTATACATATTTCGTATAATAAAATATTTTTTCAGTGTTATACATGCAGTATATATAAGATTTTCAAGATTTTTTGATTAAAATAATGATCTTTGCTGAATATGTTTTTCAAAATAATACGTTTTGTAATATTTTTATGCAAGATTTTACTTGCTGAACATAAATGGTTTTCAAGATCTTCAAAAAAAAAGTGGTCTCAATAAAATTTTAGTCTTATATATCACTGAAGTGGATGAAGAATATTTCTGTAAAAACTAGTTTTGAATATAAATAACTTGATTATTTTAATAATAAATTAATAAATATATTTGATTTAAAATAATATATTTTTTCGTTAATTTTGACGGGTTCCCTCACTAACACACTTTTTTTGACAATTGAGGGGGACGCGGTTGACAATCTCATATCTGCCTCACTAATGATTTGTATTTATTTGGAATTTTGTCTTGCAAATTCTAGAAAGAAGTAGGACAAGAGTTCTTTTTTTTTTGCCTGACGTTTATTTTCAACATACATGCTACCGAGGTACTCTAGCCTATAGTATAGGTGACCTCGTCAATGAAACATTCAAAAAAGCCTCCAGCTGCAACACAAAAACATCTTTCGGGTGACTTTGGAGTAGCAGAAGTCTCATCATTGTACCCATTCTCGAGAATTTATAAATAAATTTATGGAATAGTCCTAAAATTAATTATAATACTATTAAATCATACTCCCTCCGTCCCTTTGAATTGTTAACATTTGAAATGAAATGTTCGACACGTATTTTAAGGCCCGTGTCTAGTATAGTTGTATAACTTATTTTGAAAATTTTCTTTTTCTGAATAATAGTTTAAATATTTAATATTTATTCAGAAGAAAAAAATTTGAAAAATAATTTATGTAACTATACTAGATAGGAGCCTTAAAATGCGTGTCGAACACTTCATTTTAAATGTTAACAATTCAAAGAGACGGAGGGAGTATTATCTTGATTTTTTGTTTGCGTAGATAACCTGCAGCCGCTACCTTTCGGGGCTTACTGGGTAAATTCTATGAGCTTACGCAGTAACCTGCAAATCACGTGAAGCAAGTTAAACTGCATTTAAGCGAGAGGTTCTGGCTCGAACCTGTGACCCGGAGGAAATTTATCCTCAATTTAACCAACTGAGTCAACGCTTGCGGGCATATCTTGATTTTTAATTATAGTGTAATTTGAGTTGTGCCTAATCAAGTGAAGTCGAGTTGATACTTATCAAATCTGAGTTTTATTTTTATTCTCTTGCGTTTCTTCGAAATTTGTTGTGTTTGAACTCGACTCGAATGGACTATTATATTATAGGAATCGAGTTCGAGATGTTATCAAATTTTTTATTAATTAGATACACCCGCATGTTCACTTTGATATTTACAAGATCTAAACATTATGCCTTTCATGAAGAGAAACGAGATTGATACCATGTCACAATTATTTACTTATTGGCGTGTAATTAGTATTCGAGTTATTAAAACAACATCAATTAAAGAAAGTTGTAACGATAGTTTGGATGCAGAAAAGGGTAATTCTATAACATCCAGAAAATATCGTGCAATTATTTTTATCAATAAATAATTATTATTTAATTATTATGTGAATTTTAGTGAATTATTTGATGATTGATATTAATATTTGGGTATTTATATCTGATAAAATTAGGATATTTTAAATTTTAATTATCCAGAATAAAATATAGATAAGTTTGGTATTTTCTGCGAATTTTTGGACTATTATATGATTTTATAAGGATTTATAGAATTAATAATTGTTATTCTTAAGTAATTATAAAATTATTTGATAAAATTTGAAATTGTCCAACTTCAACCGTTTTTGCGTTTTTGCAACCCGAAACTCTTCGAAAACCTCCTTCCTAAACTAATCTGAGTATTCTGAACATTTTCCGTGTTTTGACTTTCTCGGTCCGGGGAGTGGTTTGACCCGTACGAGTCCCAGCGTAAATTTTTAGATACGCTAATCATTTTATAGATCGATAAAACCCGTATTCTCGAAAGGCAAGGTATTATTACCCTATTTTTGTATAAAGTGTTTTATAAGAGGCTCTGTTTTGATAATTATTCAAACCTGATATAAAATCATATCGTTATATAGTTATTTAGCAGATAAATAATCTATTTACGGACCCGATATGTAAATGTAATCATCGAATAATTAAATAAATAAAATATGGGATAGTTCTGTCATGTATGTGTTGCTTTATTATTAATTACTAGCATAATAACCCGTGCGAGGCACGAGTTATTTTCTAGAGTTTTTTTATGCATGCAATTATAATGTTTTTAGTTATATTCTTATTTGTAAATGTTGTATAATGTTTAACGCATTTATCTGTGTATCATTTTCATACAAAACATTACTAAATTACACAATGTTTCCAATATAACTCATTAAGAAAAATATATATATTCGTGTTTGTGTTGTATAATTGTATTTAATTAATGAATATAAACAGGATAGTCAGTGTACGTTTGAAATGAAACAAATAAACTTAATATGTAGAATGTCGTTGGTATATTTACAAACAAAAAGTTAAAAACTAACATATATGTTGAATACAGAGTTGACCAAAAATTTTGAGTTTTATTTAAATAAACTATATAACTGGTCTATATTATTACTAAGTTATCTACTAACTTACAATTAACTTACTCAATTTTAAAAGATAAAAAATGAATAACTGAATTCAAAATTACTTGCAATCATAATATAAAATAATATAAAATTTACACTATTATTAATATAAAAGTTGCTTTTAATGAAATATATTAGTTTTTGAAATTTAACGTATGTATGTTGGGAAAAATGTTAGTTTTTTTACACTACTCTTAATAAAATAAGATTAAGTTATATGTGTCTATGTTAGCATGTGAATTATCGTATGTTATATTTCTTAGGAAATTACGATGGTTTCAATTATTTAATTGCTAAATATATGATTTATGTACATGTATAATCATTATTAATATCTAGTGAGATAATTGATTACTAAAACAACATATATTTATAATTATTCAAAAATTAAAATTATGTAATAAATAAATTGCAATAATTTATATATGATATTCACATTATCACTGACAAACAATCCATATCTATTTTTTACGCGACCGAGTATCAATCATTTAACATAAAAATAAATTATAAATTGTAAGACTTATTATTGTTGTTCGTGATTTTTTTCAAGAATTTGAAGGAAAAATTGTAATTATATTATTATTTAAACTATTTTTAATTTTTTTCATTACAACTCTAATATTTCTTTATATAATAATTTGATAATATATTATACTATTGTCCTAAAATTAAATATTTTTCAATTTGATAAAATTTTTTAAATATTAGTTAAACTGGTTAATTCCTTCAAATTATTGAACAATATATATATTTTTAAATAGTATATAATGTATTGAATCAAATGCCACAATATAGTATATATATAACTTTTATTTGAATAATTCAAAATATTAAAATAATTCAAAATATTTGTACAATATTATCTTGATCAATAAATATAGTTTATCTAAAAGAAATCTTTTTAAAATGCTAGTTTTTTTAAAGTGAAAAATGAAAAATAAATCGATTTAATATATCATCCTAGTTTTAACAAATCTCGTGAGATCTCATATCAAATTTCAAATATTTTTAAAATCGGGACAAGTCCCAAAACACTATTGCGCTACCAGTGAAGTTAGTAATTTTAATACAAATAATCAATTGACTTGATCCTATAAATACCTCAAACACATTAATTTATATTAATATAAGATATCAAATTTTTTTACATTATTGGTAAGATATTCTCGTCGAACTTGTAATTTAAATTTACTAAACGTAGAATGTGACAATATTTTTCGGCAAGTCATGTAGTTAAATTTCGAATATTTTTTGAACAATGTGCCAAATTCTGATTTCAAATTCAAAATAAACTAAAATTCATTAACTCATTATAATTTGTACTTATCTAAATATTTAATATCAATCTAGATTATTTATATATAAGCGATTCTATTTTTAATATTTTCTTTAAAAATTATATATGTACATTTTAATTACTTTTTATAATAAGAAAAATGTTAAAAAAATATGAGATATATTTTCAAACTAAAAAATAATAATAAATATGATAATAATCCATTTATGTACTATGCCTAACTTTATATCTGAAATTCAGTTCTTTAAAATTAATTGTACAAATATTCAAGTAACTATCATTTTTTTGCGGAATTCAAATAGCTATCTTTAAAGTTAAATAAAATATTTCTTTAGCACACTTACATATTATGTGTATGATTAAAAACACATGTCACAATATGGTGTAGTGATACGAGGTTGTATAGAAGAATGAAGAAAGTTCGATTCCCACAAAACACAACTTTTATATAAATATTAAAAATATGGGTAGTTTAGTCTTTTCAATTAGATTTTTTAATCTCAAAATATTATCCCCTTGTTGTGCTATTATATATAGAAGAGATGTGTAATTTGTTCGGTACGAAGATTAATTTTATAATTAATTATTGAGCTATATGAATTCATTTTGCTTTTAAAATGATTTTTATTGTATATTTATTCTCATAAATGCAAAAGTTTTTTCTAAAATTATTTTTGTTGCCTTGTAATTTTATTTATTATTTTTAGGAGTTTATAAAATTTAGAAATCAATATTTTATTGATTATTTATCTTTAAATAATTTTTTGATCGCATCTAAATGTAAATTTTGTATTAAATTCTAGAGTATTTCAAAAATCATGAAAATTTTATTCTATTATCTTTTAAATATTTCGAGAATTTTAAAATTATTTCGGAAATTTTCTGGCTTTTATTTAACCGCATGTGGATTCGTTAAATTGTAAAATGCGGGTCTGAATGCGCGTTCCAAAGATGATTTTAAAAGTATTAAAATTTTATGATAATTAGTTTTAATTATCTCGAGAATTTTAAATCTGTTCTGATAAATTTTCGGGTGGTTGTTACTCGTAAATTATTTGTTGAAATTGATAATTGCAGTGCGAATCAAGATAATAACGAAAAAAAAAAACAAAAAACCCCAAATTCACCCCACCCCCACCTCCTTTCCCTCGATCTATCTGTCTGTATGCCTCTCTCCCGTAATCTCTCCCCTCCCCGACTCTCTCTCTCTCGAATTCGCTCTCTCGCTAATATCTCTGTACTCCCTCTTTATCTTTCAATCTCTTCCTCTCTTTTCATCTCTTTTCCCTTTTTCTTCTCTTCCCCCCCCCCCGGTTTTGTCTCTGTTTCCAGTGAGTATAGTTGTCGTTTGTTTTCTGGTCGTTGCTTTAGATTCGTTCTTGCTTATTCATATATGTAGATACCCGTGTGTGTATTTATATATGTGTGTAATTCGCTGTGCTGTACCGTCGTTTTTTCCTTTTTTTCCGGTTTCCGCCGGTCTTCTCCGGTGAGCGGCTAGTGGCTTGGTGCTGCGCGTATGCACGTGCTGTTCTGTATATGGCTACTTTGGTTCGACTGTTTTATGGAATTTTGTTTTATTAATTTTAATTAATTTTCTGCTGTAATAAATTGATTATACTATGAAAATAATAATAATAATAATAATAATAATAATAATAACAATAATTTTATGCAAAAAATTAATATGATTAATTGGTGGAATTTGTGTCGGAAACCCGAATTATCGGGAACACGAGAATTTTACCGCCGTCGGCGATGAGCCTCGGCGAGTCGACGGTGGACGGTGATAATTTTTATATGACTCCTATATTTATAAATTGAATATATTAGTTTGTGGAGTTAATTTCGAAACGAGAACGAATAATAATAATTAATAATTGAATTCGTATCGGTGATTGGGATTGGTGAATTTAGTTATGAATTGGATTGTGTTGCGGTTGTTGTTGTAATTGACGTCGAATTGTTTCGACGGGTAGGCCGATAAACGAAGGAGATGCTGCCCGATTTTCAGGAAATTAATTTTGAAAATACGGGAACGTAACCCACAATTATCGGAGACGTCGAACGAGAATATATATATAATTATATTATACGAAATCAAATTACGTGTCGTGACAAAATATTTTATAAATACTCGATCACCCTATTTTCCAAAACGACGAGTATACATACTTTCCGAAAATAAATACCGAACCGAGTTTCGAAGATGTGAAATATAATTGTTATGTGTATTTCAATAATATATATATATATATATATATATATATATATGAGTCGGGATATGAAATCGTATGGGTAGAAGTGATAATGATATAATGTTAAGCTTAAGCGATAATCTGAATTATGGTATTTCAACCCTGTAGGTCCTAGTCGGAAGATCCGAGGTTTGACGTCGGCCTAAGAATAGCCTAGTGGTCAATCGCCAGGCTCAACAAGATTCCAATCGAAGGATATAAGGGATAAAATTGTATCCAGAATAGGCTAGTGGTTTGACGATAAGGCGAAACGTTCAGGTAGGACCGAAATCAACCTATAACAGTAGTTAAAGCGTATCAAGGCAAGTATTTCTTACTTTTCTCGTAACATACTGCAAATACTTCATTCCTATTCTAAGTTCGGAATAGTTAACTGTTTTATATTTCGCTGCAATTACTCTTAAGTATGCAAGCTCCTTTCATTATTGTTCTTATATGATCGATTGATCTCTTGAGCAAATACCTATTTTTCCAGGTTATTTGCGGACCCCGAATTGGAATGTTTTGAAATCAAAATAATTTGACATCAAAATACTCTACGGGCTGGATGGTTACTGTGAGAGCCAGTGATAAGCTGGACCCTATGGGCCGGGGATGGACCGGACCCTTGGGGCGATTGTGCCTGGATACCCGACTGGATCTATATATTGAGATATAAATATGCACTGTATCCTGGCTGATCAGCAGGATATAGGTTCGAACTAGTGTTCAGTCTAATTTATTGCTGATCGCCATTAACGGCATTCTCTCTCGAAAAGTTTTATGATTCCAAAACCGGACAAAACCCTGATTCAGGAGATGAATCTGGGAATTGCTCGTCACTTTTGATTTATAATTAAGGGTTGATAACGACCAATGTTTATTCGCTCAACTACCTCAAATAAATGGAATTGTCTAAAAATTATTTAAAGATTTTGTCCGGAAATTTTCCTTTGATATTGATGCTTGGAACTTAATTATATACTTTTTGGGCATTTTTTGCTCACTCTTTCTTTGTAAATTCTTATTTCTTTCGAAACAGATGAGGATAAAAGTGAATAGCTTGAATAGACAACAGGAGTTAGAAAGATCTCCGTTGCGAAAGGATGAAGATGTTAGAAAAGAATTAAACAAGGGAACTAGTACAAAGGCCTTTAAACTTGTATTTTAGTTGTTGTGAATTGTAGAAGGTTAGATTCTTGTTTCGTACCATAACCTGTAAAAGATCCGGAACTAAGGGGTCATTGTATAATATATTATATTATGTAAAGATTTTTTAGTAACACCAAATCTTGACCCCAAATTTGGGTTGTTACAAATTCGACCACTAAGGGAGATACTTGCTTCTTAGTCCAAGTGAGATCAGTGCAACAGTGCAGAGAAAATACCGACATTCCCGGAAAAATTGCTAATGTTATCGAGGAGTATAAAGATGTATTTAAGGAGCCTAAAGGACTACCTCCAAGAAGAACCCATGATCATAGGATTTCTTTAAAGACCAACAGAAGCCTTGTGAATGCAAATCCCTATAAATGCCCATATATACGCAAGTCATAGATTGAGAAAGTAGTTAAAGAAATGCTCACGAGTGGCATTGTAGGCACAACAGTTCCCCGTACGCCTCACCAGTGCTGCTAGTAAAGAAAAAAGATAACACCTGGAGGCTTTGTATTGATTATAGTGCTTTAAACTCTATGACAGTCAAAAATCAGTCTCCAATACCAGCCATAGAGCTCTGCTATCGGAATTAAAGGGAGCTGCATCTATACAAAACTTGATCTCAGAAGCAGATACCATCAAATAAGATGTATAAAGATGACATCCCTAAGACGGCTTTTAGAACTCATCAGGGCCATTACGAATTCTTAGTCATGCCATTTGGCTTGACCAATGCCCCAGCTACGTTTCAAAGTTTGATGAACCAGGTATTTGCTGAACACTTGAGAGACTTTGTGCATGTCTTTTTTGATGACGTTTTAATCTATAGCTCAAACTTGGAAATTCATAAGAGGCACCTGAGCATAGTGCTAGAAATGTTAGGAAAGCATACACTATTTGTTAAATTATCAAAATGTGAGTTTGCAAGGCATAAGATAGAATATTTGGGCCATGTTATTTCTAAATAAAGAGTGGAGGTTGACAAAGAAAAAATCAGGGTAATGGAAAATTGGCCTATCCCAAGGATAATTAAAGAACTCAGGGGATTTCTAGGGCTTACGGGATACTACCGAAGTGTAATATCCCGTAATTTTTTTTTAATTCGATTAATAATAGAATAATAGAAAAAAGTATTAAAATTTGATTAAGATTAGGATTTAAAATTGAATTAGAATAACATGCCTAAAATTTGGATCAGATTCTAATATGGATAACTTGTAGGTTAAGAAATAGGGTTTTGTATCGTTATAAATACACCATATTCGTATTCCTTGTTTTTATCATTAAAATTCGTAGGACTTTCTCAGCAAAAATCAGCTGTTTTGTAAAATTCGTAGAAAATTCATCGTAAGTCAGAATTTAGTGATCCTGGACTTTTCAGAAAGGTATTTTCGTTATCTACAACTTTCGTGCTTTGTGTTTTCCAAGAAAATATCGTTTAGTGGGTCAAAAAGGCTATATTCAGATCTGGTCAGATTTTAAGGTAAGTTTTCGATCGATCTTACTAGTGTTTTCAAAATTGTATGTTATGCGTTTATATTTGATTATCAAAATATGGGCTAAGTGATGATATTTTTGAATGTATTATGTGTTACAAGTATACGTATTATTGTATATATGTGGTGTGTAGACGATAATTTTAGATCTCTGATTTGTGCCATGGTTTGTGAAAATATCGAATAAGAATTTAGGACCGCAGTCACCGGATTGTAGTGACAGTTTTATGAAAATTTAGGACCGTTATCACCGGGTTGTAGTGGTCGTGGCATGGGTTATGGATTTTGAATTATTGTTGTTTATGTGCTATGTGTATCGAATAAGAATAAGAATATGTATCAAAAGTGTTTGTTTCTTATATCGTATCATATTGATTATCGTATTTTTTTAATATGTGTATGTGTTACTTGGCCTACTAGTTGGATCGATTATTTTCTTGCTGGGCTGTATAGCTCATTCTTACAATTTCAGGTTTCGTCCGAGATTCGAGTTGTATAGCATTGGAGTTCGAGGACCTTAGTTTTGGAGTAGATTGACTTTTGGGCTTCCGCTTTTAGCTGCGCTTTTGTAATAGACACCTTTACTGTAATGACGCGCACATCCGGACTATGAAATCTAAATATCAAACTAAAATAAAATACAATTTACTAATACGAAAATCTATTACAAAGGTGTCTATTACAAAAGCGCAGCTAAAAGCGAAAGCCCAAAAGTCAATCTACTCCAAAACTAAGGTCCTCGAACTCCAATGCTATACAACTCGAATCTCGGACGAAACCTGAAATTGTAAGAATGAGCTATACAGCCCAGCAAGAAAATAATCGATCCAACTAGTAGGCCAAGTAACACATACACATATTAAAAAAATACGATAATCAATATGATACGATATAAGAAACAAACACTTTTGATACATATTCTTATTCTTATTCGATACACATAGCACATAAACAACAATAATTCAAAATCCATAACCCATG
The DNA here is from genome assembly GCF_009905375.1 of Apium graveolens. Taxonomy (NCBI): domain Eukaryota; kingdom Viridiplantae; phylum Streptophyta; class Magnoliopsida; order Apiales; family Apiaceae; genus Apium; species Apium graveolens. The sequence continues at coordinate 6,357,534 of NC_133655.1, forward strand.
CCACGACCACTACAACCCGGTGATAACGGTCCTAAATTTTCATAAAACTGTCACTACAATCCGGTGACTGCGGTCCTAAATTCTTATTCGATATTTTCACAAACCATGGCACAAATCAGAGATCTAAAATTATCGTCTACACACCACATATATACAATAATACGTATACTTGTAACACATAATACATTCAAAAATATCATCACTTAGCCCATATTTTGATAATCAAATATAAACGCATAACATACAATTTTGAAAACACTAGTAAGATCGATCGAAAACTTACCTTAAAATCTGACCAGATCTGAATATAGCCTTTTTGACCCACTAAACGATATTTTCTTGGAAAACACAAAGCACGAAAGTTGTAGATAACGAAAATACCTTTCTGAAAAGTCCAGGATCACTAAATTCTGACTTACGATGAATTTTCTACGAATTTTACAAAACAGCTGATTTTTGCTGAGAAAGTCCTACGAATTTTAATGATAAAAACAAGGAATACGAATATGGTGTATTTATAACGATACAAAACCCTATTTCTTAACCTACAAGTTATCCATATTAGAATCTGATCCAAATTTTAGGCATGTTATTCTAATTCAATTTTAAATCCTAATCTTAATCAAATTTTAATACTTTTTTCTATTATTCTATTATTAATCGAATTAAAAAAAAATTACGGGATATTACATACTACCCTCCTTAAAAAGAATTTGGTCCCCAAATTCACAACAATCCTAAAGTTCGAGACACATCTACCCCCTGATCTACCAAAGGTCAAACTATGGTTCACAAGATCGAATCCTAGGGAATGTACTAGTCCCATACCTAATACACTCCGAAAGACAGCCTGCTCTGATACCAACTGTAATGACGCGCACATCCGGACTATGAAATCTAAATATCAAACTAAAATAAAATACAATTTACTAATACGAAAATCTATTACAAAGGTGTCTATTACAAAAGCGCAGCTAAAAGCGGAAGCCCAAAAGTCAATCTACTCCAAAACTAAGGTCCTCGAACTCCAATGCTATACAACTCGAATCTCGGACGAAACCTGAAATTGTAAGAATGAGCTATACAGCCCAGCAAGAAAATAATCGATCCAACTAGTAGGCCAAGTAACACATACACATATTAAAAAAATACGATAATCAATATGATACGATATAAGAAACAAACACTTTTGATACATATTCTTATTCTTATTCGATACACATAGCACATAAACAACAATAATTCAAAATCCATAACCCATGCCACGACCACTACAACCCGGTGATAACGGTCCTAAATTTTCATAAAACTGTCACTACAATCCGGTGACTGCGGTCCTAAATTCTTATTCGATATTTTCACAAACCATGGCACAAATCAGAGATCTAAAATTATCGTCTACACACCACATATATACAATAATACGTATACTTGTAACACATAATACATTCAAAAATATCATCACTTAGCCCATATTTTGATAATCAAATATAAACGCATAACATACAATTTTGAAAACACTAGTAAGATCGATCGAAAACTTACCTTAAAATCTGACCAGATCTGAATATAGCCTTTTTGACCCACTAAACGATATTTTCTTGGAAAACACAAAGCACGAAAGTTGTAGATAACGAAAATACCTTTCTGAAAAGTCCAGGATCACTAAATTCTGACTTACGATGAATTTTCTACGAATTTTACAAAACAGCTGATTTTTGCTGAGAAAGTCCTACGAATTTTAATGATAAAAACAAGGAATACGAATATGGTGTATTTATAACGATACAAAACCCTATTTCTTAACCTACAAGTTATCCATATTAGAATCTGATCCAAATTTTAGGCATGTTATTCTAATTCAATTTTAAATCCTAATCTTAATCAAATTTTAATACTTTTTTCTATTATTCTATTATTAATCGAATTAAAAAAAAATTACGGGATATTACACGAAGATTTGTATCTCGATATGGTTCAATCAGTAAGCCTCTGACACAGCTACTAAAAAGAATTGTTTTGAATGGGGTGAAACAGCTGAATCAGCATTCCAGGAACTGAAATCTGCCAAGACTACAACCCCGGTATTTGCCCTTCCGAATTTCAACAAACCATTCATGCTGGAAACAGACGCATGATATACTGGAATTGGGGTTATTCTTATGCAAGAAGGAAGGCCCTTGGCTTATCTAAGAAAAACTCTGGCAGAAAGGCACTTGAGACTCTCCACCTATGAGAAAAAGCTTATGGCCGGTATTATGGTTGTGCAAAAATGGAGGTATTATTTATTGGGGAACAGATTTATTATTAAGACTGATCATGATGTTCTTAAGCACCTGATGGAACATAAACTAACAACAATGTTACAACACAAGTGGTTGTCAAAACGTTTAGGCTATGACTATGTTATAATATATAAGAAAGGGATAGACAACTTGGTAGCCGATGCCCTTTCCAGATGCAATGTAGCAGAGTTCAGTGCAATGCATTGCACACTTGTCAACCACTCTGGAAGAATGAAGTATATCGGAGTTGGGAAGATGATGAATTTTCTAAGGAATTGAAGGCAGCTCTTGCAATCGATGGGAGAAATGATTAAGGATATCAACTGGTGGACGGTGAAATAAGAAAAGATGGCAAATTATACATTGGCTGTGATATTGAATTAAGAAGAAAAATCATTGACAACATGCATGGAAGTAGTGAATGTGAAAACAATCTACGATTAATACAAATAATCAAACAAGTGTGTGCGTGAGTAAACGAAATCAAACGGAGGAAGAAAAGATATAAACAAAAAGAGATCCTCGAGTCCAGTTGAAACTGTCTCCTTAAAGCTATTTCGCCTCTCACCGTATGTGCGAGTCGATAGCCTCCCAGGATAAAACGAGGTAGCGGCGGCGTTACGGATAACGAGCACCTTCAGCGAGCTTGAACGGGCACGAAACTATCACCGAGAGAGAGATTTGTGTTTAGAGGCGAATATGTTTTTGGTGTGTCTAACCCTAACGCCTTAGAGGTGTTTATATAGGTGTAGATAGACTTGTGCGCTACTCTTTTCCATAATTAAATATCATTAATTATGGAATCGGTGTAATACTTGCAAGCTACTCTATTCCATAAATAATCTGAAACAGAATCAGATTATATATATCAAGACATACACCATATCAATTAATCTGAAACAAAATCAAATTAATTTATGCCATAATATTTGAGCCAAATTCTAATGGAAAATAATAATTTCCATTATTAAGAGAATATCATCATATCTCACACATCTTTTAGTCATAATGCTCAAAAATATGACTTACCAATATGGGACTTATACCCATATTTTCCAACAATCCCCCACATGGGTGAGATTGGTGATCTTAGTAGCACACACCAGACAGACAGACAGACAGACACGGAGTTTGACTTGGTGATAGTTTCTTCGATCAGATATAGCATACGATAGGTAGAGAATGCTCCTTGAACCTTCGCTCGAGTAAGCATACCGACTTTACTGGTAGACAGTAGACGTGCTTGTCCTTGAACTGTTCGACCGTTTATGTAAACGATGATATACTTATCACTATATCGTTTCTGACTCGTTCAGCTCTCATGAGTATGTCCATTTTGGCCATGGAACATCGTCCTGGTTCTGCAGAAGTTTCTAAAGAATTGTGCCTCGCAATTCTCCTTTGAAGCGGCCCCACTTCTCTCCCACATAGGTGATCTTTATCTTATAGAGTAACCCGCGTTTACTCAACTGAATTCCATGCGTTCACTCCTGAGCTCCATGTATTCATCAAAGATCATTAAAGGCTCAAAGCTTAACCTCGTACCTTACGGGTCTCACTGTTTCCTCATCATAGGAACAGGCCAGGGGTTACCCCCACAGTGATTTGGTCATCATGATTTAGTTGTCCCATTGAACCAAGTTCTTGGGATCTCCAGTCAGCAATGGTTGGGTGTCCACCATGATGCCGTTAAGCAATAGGCTTAAGGCCCATCCCTCTCGATGATTTCTCAACCACTTCTCTTGATAACCCTTTGGTTAGTGGATCCGCGATATTATCCTTTGACGGTATATAGTCAATAGTGATAATTCCGGTTGAGATCAATTGTCTAATGGAACTGTGTCGTCGTCGTATATGACGAGACTTTCCATTATACATCGTGCTCTGTGCTCTGCCAATAGCGGATTGACTATCGCAGTGAATCCCTATTGCAGTTACAGGCTTTGGCCATCTTGGAATATCCTCCAAAAATTGACGTAGATATTCAGCCTCTTCAGCGCATTTATCTAGTGCCACAAACTCAGCTTCCATCGTGGAATGAGTTATCACCGTTTGTTTTGAGGATTTCCATGATATTGCCGCTCCAGCTAATGTAAACACATAGCCACTCGTAGACTTAAGTGCTTTCTTGCTAGATATCCAATTTGCGTCAGTATATCCTTCTAATACTGCTGGGTATCTACCATAGTGCAGTCCATAGTCTCGAGTTCCCCTCAAGTACCTTAGTACCCTTATAATCGCTTTCCAGTGATCAGCTCCCGGATTACTCGTAAACCTACTCAACTTGCTAATTGAGTATGCAATGTCTGGTCTTGTACAACTCATGAGGTACATCAGACTACCAATTATCCTCGAGTATTCCAATTGGGAAACAGCTACACCTTTGTTCTTGGATAGGTGCAAAGTCATATCCACAGGTGTCCTAGCTTTCTCAAAGTCATCCTTAAGAAACTTCTCAAGGATCTTGTCAACATAATGTGGTTGACTTAATGCGAGACCCTCTGATGTTCTAGAAATTTGAATTCCCAGAATTACATTTGCTAGTCCCATATCTTTCATGTCGAACCTTGATTTCAACATGTCCTTTGTAGATTTGATAACTTTATCATTGCTTCCAGCAATAAGTAGATCATCTACATATAGTGTTATCATGACATAGCCATTGTCATTCTCCTTGACATAGCTGTTCTCGTTATCCTTGTAATAGGCACAGCTATCACATTCATTGATTTTGAAACCATTGGCCAGCACGACCTCATCAAATTTTTCATGCCATTTCATAGGCGCTTGTTTCAAACCATACAATGATTTCACCAATCTACACACTTTCCTTTCTTGTCCTGGGACAACAAACCCTTCAGGTTGTTCCATATAGATTTCTTCATCTATGTCTCCATTTAGGAAAGCTGTTTTCACATCCATTTGATGTACAGTTAGATCACGCATTGCAGCAATAGCAAACATCATCCTTATGGACGTTATTCTCGTTACAGGAGAATATGTATCAAAGTAATCAAGGCCTTTTTGTTGCTTGTATCCTTTAATTACAAGTCTGGCCTTATACTTATCAATAGTGCCATCAGTTTTCAACTTCTTCTTGAAAACCCACTTGCTACCTAATGGTTTGCAACCAGTTGGCAAGTCCACTAATTCCCAAGTATGATTTTGCATAATTGAATCAACTTCATTCTTGATGGCCTCTTTCCACATAGGCCCATCAGGTGAGGTAACCGCCTCCTTATAAGTTTTTGGGTCACCTTCTTCGAGCAAATAGGTCATAAAATCAGACCCATAGGATTTCTCCGTTCGTTGTCTTTTGCTCCTTCTCACTACCCCCACATTTTCGTCTTCACTTTCGTCACTCTCATTATCGTCATCTACAGACTCATGAGATCGTTTAGACGTCGTAGGTTGTTGGTTTCCTGGATTACAGGGAAACATCGTCTCAAAAAATGAGGCATTCCTTGATTCCATAATGGTATTCTTTTGAATATCAGGAATCTTGGATTCATGAACAAGAAACCGATATGCAGTGCTGTGTGGAGGATATCCGATGAAGACACAATCCACAGTCTTAGGACCTATCTTCACCTTCTTCGGTGTAGGGATCAGTACCTTTGCAAGGCACCCCCACACTTTCAGGTGTTGGTAACTTGGTTTCTTTTTCTTCCACATTTCATAAGGACTTACATCCTTATTCTTGCGCATCGTAATATTTAAAATATTATTTGCGCTTAAGATGGCTTCTCCCCACATCGATTGTGGGAGCCCAGAGCTTAACAACATCGCATTCATCATCTCTTTCAGAGTGCGATTCTTCCTTTCAGCCACACCATTTGACTGAGGGGAGTATGGTGCAGTGACCTCATGGATTATACCATGTTGTGAACAGAATTCCCCAAACGGTTCAACATATTCACCTCCACGATCACTTCGTATCGTTTTGATTTTCTCAGTTTGTTGTGTCTCAACTTCTTCCTTATAGATTTTAAATTTATCTATAGCTTCGTCTTTGCTTTTCAACAAATATACATAGCAGTATTTTGTACAATCATCAATGAATGTAATAAAATACTTGTTTCCTCCTCTTGTTGGAGCGAATTTTAAATCACATATGTCGCTATGTATTAGGTCTAGCACTTTGGTGTTCCTTTCCACACGTTTAAATGATGATCTCGTTAATTTTGCCTCAACACAAGTCTCACACTTATGTTTTGGATCGATAGTAAGTTTAGGTATGTATTCTTTTGCACTTAAACGTCGTAAAGTGTCATAATTTACATGTCCTAATCTAGCATGCCATAAATTAGGAGACTCAAGCAAGTAAGCAGAAGAATTCTTCATTTCATTATCGTCCTTAACGGACATTACATTGAGCTTAAAAAGCCCATCAGTTAAATAACCCTTGCCTACAAACATACCACTCTTAGACAAAATAACTTTATCTGACTCTATTACAATGCGAAAGCCATGCTTATTCAACAGAGAACCAGACACAAGGTTCTTGCGAATATCAGGCACATAAAGTACATTCTTCAAAGTCAGATTCTTCCCAGAGGTCATCTTCAGGATCACCGTGCCTTCACCCTCAATGGTAGAAGTTGCTGAATTCCCCATGTAGAGCTTCTCACCAGCATCGGAAGCTTTGAGGCTAGAGAAAACCGCCTTGTCTGAGCAAACATGCCTAGTAGCACCAGTATCAATCCACCATTCACGTGGATTAGAACCGACCAGGTTCACTTCAGAGACCGTAGCACATAGGTCTATGTCACCCATCTCCTTGGAGATATTCTCTACCATGTTTGCTTCTTTCTTCTTGTTGGGCTTCTTGGGCTTCTTGCAGTCAGAAGACCTATGACCAACTTTATCACAGTTGTAGCACTTCCCTTGAAATTTCGACTTCGAAATCCCTCCCTTGGGTGCCAGCTTTGCCCCTTTACCAGAATTAGCCTTCTTGGGCTTGGAGCTTTGAGCATGCTCCACCATGTTTGCCTTCTCAGTGGCAGCGTTAACTTTCTTCTCGGACCCTCTGTTGTCTTCTTCAATACGAAGTCTAACAATAAGATCCTCCATAGACATCTCCTTTCGCTTGTGCTTAAGGTAGTTCTTGAAATCTTTCCATCCAGGTGGAAGCTTTTCAATAACAGCAGCAACTTGGAAAGACTCACTTATGACCATTCCCTCAGCATGAATGTCATGAATGATCACCTGCAGTTCCTGCACCTGACTGACCACAGTCTTAGAGTCTGCCATCTTATAATCAAGAAAGCGGCCAACAATCCACTTCTTTGCCCCAGCGTCCTCGGTTTTATACTTATGGTCAAGTGACTCCCATAAGACCTTAGCTGTTGGCTTCGCGCTATATACGTTATACAACGAGTCAGACAAACAATTTAACACATAGTTCCGACAGATGTAGTCGGAGTGCTTCCAAGCATCAGCAGCATACACAGTCTGCATGTTACTCTCAGCAGTGAGCAACGGTGGTTCTTCCTTAAGGAAGCGATCCATATGCAACGTGGTCAGATAAAAGTGCATCTTTTGTTGCCAACGTTTGAAGTTCGTTCCGTTGAACTTCTCAGGTTTTTCAGCATGTGCAGCAGGCACAGTTGGCATAACAGGTGCAGCAGGCACCACGGGTGGAACAGATGGTACGTGCGTCTGTACTACAGGTGTATGCACACCAGTAGGCACCGCAGGTATGATCGGAGGAGTGAATCCTGCCGATATCTGTCCAAGAGGAACACTAAACTGTCCAATGACAGTGTGTTCCACAGGCACATGTCCCGAAGGCACATGTCCAACAGGCGTTTGACCCCCATCAGATCGTACGATCCGTGCGTTAGGGTTAATCGGCTGCTGGTGAACCCCATCAGATCCAGTGATCTGTGCGTTGGGATCAGCCGTCATGTTCATCGAATCGTTCATAGTTTGGTTCTCCATCGATCTGTTACTCAACAAAACAAGCAGATACAGATGTATCAGTCACAGATGTATATAAAAAAAATAGCTTTAAGATTGTGAAAACAATCTACGATTAATACAAATAATCAAACAAGTGTGTGCGTGAGTAAACGAAATCAAACGGAGGAAGAAAAGATATAAACAAAAAGAGATCCTCGAGTCCAGTTGAAACTGTCTCCTTAAAGCTATTTCGCCTCTCACCGTATGTGCGAGTCGATAGCCTCCCAGGATAAAACGAGGTAGCGGCGGCGTTACGGATAACGAGCACCTTCAGCGAGCTTGAACGGGCACGAAACTATCACCGAGAGAGAGAGATTTGTGTTTAGAGGCGAATATGTTTTTGGTGTGTCTAACCCTAACGCCTTAGAGGTGTTTATATAGGTGTAGATAGACTTGTGCGCTACTCTTTTCCATAATTAAATATCATTAATTATGGAATCGATGTAATACTTGCAAGCTACTCTATTCCATAAATAATCTGAAACAGAATCAGATTATATATATCAAGACATACACCATATCAATTAATCTGAAACAAAATCAAATTAATTTATGCCATAATATTTGAGCCAAATTCTAATGGAAAATAATAATTTCCATTATTAAGAGAATATCATCATATCTCACACATCTTTTAGTCATAATGCTCAAAAATATGACTTACCAATATGGGACTTATACCCATATTTTCCAACAGTGAAGGTGGTCACTCAGGGACAACCACTACCACTAAGAAAATTGAAGACAACTTTTTCTGGCCAACCTTGAGAGGGGAAGTCATAGACTATGTAAAGTCTTGTGACACCTACCAGAAGTGTAAACCTGAACACGTTTTGAATCCCGGATTTCTACAGCCAATCCCTATTCCATAAAAAGAATGGGTGACTATACATCTCAATGGACTTAATTGAGGGCCTCCCAAGATCTAGTGGAAAAGAGGCAATTCCGGTGGTCGTAGATAAGCTAACCAAATATAGCCATTTTATCGCATTGAGCCATCCCTATGCAGCAGAGATAGTAGCTCAAAAAGTATTAGACAATGTGATAAAATTGCATGGGCCTCCATCAACAATAATATCTGACAGAGATGCTGTTTTTGTGAGCAATTTTTGGAAGGAACTTCTCAAGATAATGGGAGTACAATCGAAACTCAGTTCCACCTATCATCCACAAACGGATGGGGGCAAAAAAGTGAATCAATGCCTAGAAATGTTGCCTCGCTGGTCATAAGCCAAATATGTTGAGTCAATGATTACCCTTATGTGAGTTATGGTATAACACTTGTTGTCACTCGTCCATGGGGATGTCACCTTTTACGGCACTATATAATCTGAACCCACCCTCATTGCACTATCAACGAGCCAGGTCCTCGAACCCAGCAGTCAAACAATTTGTTCAAAACAGTACCCAGGTTCAGAGTTTCTTGAAGGAGAACCTACTCAAGTCGCAAGAAAGGATGGTTTGGTATGAAAATAAAAATTGATCTGAAAGGCATTTTAAGGTAGGTAATGAAATGTTCTCGAAGTTGTAGCCATACAGGCAAGGGTTAGTGGTGATGAGAAGAAACCAAAAGTTATCAGCAAAATACTACGGGCCTTACACGGTGGCAAGTAAGATTGGTAATGTGGCTTGTCAGATAGATTTACCAGCAGGATGAAGATACATAACATGTTTCATGTTTCATGTTTCATGTTTCATGTTTCATAGTTGGATTTGCCATTAGTATGTTGGGTGAGAATTTATGAATAAATACACCAACAACTTTATTTATCTTATTTACATGACTGATTTTTTTTCTTTTTTGTTGTCTTATCTAATTTGTACCATAATTAGTTAGTAGAGGTGGCATACCACTACCTTATATATCAAGAATTTTAATGGAGTTTTTGAATTTTCAAATTTTTAACGAATTTTTGAGCTATAGATCTTAACGAATTCTCAATATATCGATTTATTAACAAGTTTTTGAATTAATCAAATTCTTATAAAATTTTCGAGTTTATCATATTCTTATCTAGTCATAATAGTTTTATAAACTGTATTTTTGATTAATTCCAAACCGCTACTATAATATTTTAATCTTATTATTATTTTTTAATTATACAAAATATATGGATATAAAAGTTATAAATCTACCGATTTGATGGATTGATGCGAGACCGGTTAGAAGATAAATCAAATTAGTAATTGAGATATTGAATATATTTTGACATTATAACAATGTAATATTTTATTTTTCCAGACTTCTTATTTTCTTGTCATTTTTGATAACTAAATTTCATAAAGAAATATGAAATATGTAAGTTTTGTACTTTTAGGTTTTGTAAAAAAAATATCTAAAAATTAAAACGCAGTTATGAATTTAAATTTTATTCTGAAATTATTTTTATAAACTAATCATTAGAAAATATAATTAAATATATAATCTCATATTAGAATTAATTCAGTTTATAAATTTTATCAAATAAAATAACAACAAAATAATGCACAAAATACAAGAAAATGATAAGTTAATTTACAAAAATAACTTACCTGGTCGGAATCATGACACACAAGCTAACAAACACCTGAATATTGTTCAAAATAAATTACAAAAAAAGGTAATTCAGTTTGAGTTGAAGTTGAATCAGTTCGAGCTAAAACACATTCGACTCGGTTTGGGTTTTCTACTCCACTCGGTTCGTGTGGTGTGTCCAAATGTGATTTAGGCGAATGTTTTGACATTTTGCAAATGTGAAGTGATCCGGGCTTGATAAAATGGATCTAAATCCGAAAATCGAACCGAAATTTATGAAACCAAGATTCAATGCAAGATCCGAATTTTGTAATTTGAAAATTATCTAAAAATCAAACTAAGCCGATCCGAAAATTATCCGAAACACAAGATCCGATTATAATTTTGGACCGATCAAAATTGAATAATGTATTACATGAACCGAATATGAACCGAAGCAAGTATAATTCATAATTCAAATAATTTTATGATTATGGTAATTACATAATTATTTAATCATATTTGTTTTGTAAAATTACGTTATATTTTTTTAAAAATACTACATTTAACAAAAAGAAAGTCTCCCAAATTGAAAAAATGATTAAGTTATGATCGTATAAAATCCGACCGATTTTTATCCGAAACAAATTTTGTCGGAGGTTAATTCAAATTTTATTCAATTTTAATATGTATTAGATCATAACCGAATCACACGATTTTAATTTATACTAGACCATAACCGAATCACACCCAAAAAAACCTAAATGATTACCAAATATATCATAATCCGAAAATAAGTCCGATCCGAAATTACTCCGATTCGGAACCGATCCGATTGTTCAAATTGGCAGTTCTAAATAACAATACCTTCTGGTAATCAAAAATGGCATGTAAAAATTTGCACATGTATCTAGGAAGAATAGAAAGTAATATTGTTTGTCGCAAACAGAAAAGTAAAATATTTGGAAGTTTTGTTGAACCTAAAACCTCACTTTCTTCACCCACCTCATGGACAGATATCCTCGTACTTTGTATATATAGGGTATTCTAAAACGACTTTTTCAAAGTTGAAAAATATCAAGTGCAACATCAAAAAATCAAAGCAGGTATTTGTTTTACCCAATACTTAAGGCACCTTCATGGTTGGATGGCAAATTACAAAGGTAGAAATGGGTGGTTATTTTGGTTTAGACAAAAGAAATAGTCAAAAAAATTTCAATCTCTAATATTGGAGGATAGGTTTAACAGAAGTTGAAATGAATGCATGGCCGCAACACTCTGTTTATACTTAAAGATTGTAATACGAATTTTGTTAAAGACAAAATATGTACATGAATGTGTTTGATTATTGAAAAGAAAAACTAGGAAGATTAAAAATTAATCACTAATCATAATCGGATCATAAGATAGATATCTATATATCAGAAGAAAATATTAGGGGTATTAAATTGATTTCCAAAAAAAGTTATAAAATGTGATTTGACAAATTTTTATTGGCTAAATAAAAATAGACCCCGTATTTACATCAAAAGTACCAATTAAATCATTCCAAACTGCTATATCTGCCATGTCACATCATTTTGAAACACCTTTTTGTGCTTATAACATTACTCATATCATAAATTTGCCGGTCATGCAAGTTATTTACATCTTGTTGAGTAACCGGCTCATTTAAAAGGTGTTAGAGGAAGGACCCAATAGGATCATATATTTAACACTCCTCTCATTCGAAACCCATTTATAGATCGAAGAGTGGAACACCGACATCCATCTTTGGGGCATTAATTATCTTTAGTGTCGCGAGAATGATTAATTGTCTTTATTGTCTACAATAAATTGTGAGAATGTCGGGGATGGCTGGGAATCGAACCTTACTCCTCCCATCAGCCTAAACTCTAATACCATGTTGATTATATTTAACACATCTCCTCGACATCAACAATATATTAGCAACATGATTACATGAGCTTGATTATTCAATCTCTATTAAATCTATAACAAAGATAGAACCTTGTCATCATTGATGAAAGTTGCTATCAATTTCATTAGTGATCCGGCCTTTTCACAATTCGGGTCGAACAAATGAAACACATGATCCTTCCCTTTAGTCTCCACAATCTCAACCTCTCCTTTCCACCCACTCTTTTTCAAAGCCTCATAGTAACTCCAACCTCTTGGACTCAAAAAATCATTCTCAGCCGTAGCAATCAACACTTTCTTGCACCCAAGCTTTGCCAACAAACCCGGATTCGCAGCCGGGTTTAATCTCGGGTCGTCAAGACCCGTTTCAGCCGAGCAACAATAATTCCATAACTTATCGGGTTTGTCATTCCCGAAAAACGGATGGACCAAAATTAAACCCGAGATTTTAACACCCGACTCGAGTCCTTTTACACCCGCCCAAGTAGCCATTGTATGTGCAATATTCGCTCCCGCACTATCACCCGCCAAAAATACCCGCCCGAAATCCGCATGCTCGTTTACCCACGGGTCAGGCCCCGACCCGGATGCATGAGAAACAACCCATTTCAGGGCTTCCCATGAATCATCATAACATGACGGGATTGGATGTTCGGGTGCAAGCCGGTAATCAACCGAAATAACCATCACATTGCACTGCGACGCAATGGACGAAGTATAAGGAGAGTAAAAAGTCGATAAGGCGGATTCAACTGAGAATCCGCCTCCGTGAATGTACATTAACAGGGGGAGTTTCTCTCCCCGTGTCAAATACTCGGGCAAGAAAATGCGAGCAGTAACTTGAGGATCAGTTGAAACCACAACATCTTTTGATTTAACACCGTTTAGATTTTCTGGTGCGGGCATAAATGGTCGGCCAAAATGTCTGTGAATTGTGCCATCTTTGTACACTGTGAAAAATGGAGTCAGGTCATGAGCAATGTCGGCGGTGGTTTTGTTTGAGTTTGTTTCCAAACGAGATTTCGCCAATTGTACTAGAAAACTCATGGTAAGATATGGAAGATGACTGAGATTTCTATGTGTTTTGCAGCGGGACAGAGAGAATAGAATGCAAATATTACGTAGCTGTATGGTTAATTTATATAGAGGCATATTCTATAATTTGTACATAAGTTTATATACTTATTAATTACTCCCTCCGTCCCAGTGAAATGTTTACGTTACTATTTGACACATATTTTGAGATTTCAATAAAATATAGTTTCATAATGTTTTTTCAAATATTTAAAAAATATTATAAAACTACACTTTAAACAAGCATTGAAAAGCGTGTTAAAAATAACGTAAACAATCCTATGAAACGGAGAGATTACCAGATTGAAGCGAGTATTGACAAAGCTACCAGCATGGCGGCTAAATTTTGTCATAGCTTAGTTTACACACAAAATTACTAAACGGAAATATCCAAGCGCAGAGGGGAAAATGAGGAAAAGTTTAACATTACAAACTTTGGAAAAATGTACAGTAACAAGAAATAATCATCATCTTATATATGTGATATATGAATGAACGATTTCGTCAGGACTCGTTGCTTTGTCTACTTGGAGGGGCGTACATAAAAAAGACATTCTATTTTGTCTTGTCTAAATGTATTTATATAAAAATCACCAATTAAAATAACTAGCTTACGGCCCGTGCGATGTACGAGTCTTGGTTAATATTTATATATTTTTAATTTTATTTCATATAATTTTATTAAAATTCTATATAAATAATTAAATACTAAAGAATGATTATATAATTATAATTTCAAGTTAGGTTCAAATAGTATAAATAGTATATGATTAATGAGATTTTATTCATAAATAATAATGTAAATTTTGTTGTTGGTGAGTGGGATTCGAATCCGAAAACTTATATGTATTTTTATAAATAATAATATAAATATTTGTTGTTGACGGGATTCGAACCTGAGAACTTGTGGAGTGTATTTTTTAGTATGTGGATCTAACGGCTCTGATTATTTGATGAAGAAGATCCGACGGTCGTGATGTAAAGGGATAACCAAAATGAGGGGTCAACCAAATTACAAATTATCCCCCATTCCGGTTGTTATGGATTAAAAACTAAGGTATATAATTGCTGTATTTATTACGAAGGAATGTGAGTTTCGAGGCTCGATTTGACTGCTCTTGTGTTTCGTGACTCAATATGCCTTAACAAGATGCCTACGTACCTTGCTGATTGCCAATGATCAAGTAAAAAAACGTAGTTCTGATTTGTGGGGTGAGGCCCCTTATATAGATGTTGGGAGTCCTTGAATTGTACTTGGGTTAGGAGACTTGGTGGGCAAGTCTCAGAATTGGAATGGACTTTGGAGTCCTAGGAAGTAGGAAACTAATTCCTTATCCTATCAGGTCCCTTGGGGGCTAATCTTCAAGGATTTATATCCTCATTGGGACTCATCTTGACAGCTGATTTATCCCTTATTAATTAATTACGAAATTAAATAATATTCAGGGTTTTGGGCCCTTTCTAATTGGTCTTCGTTATTGGACCGTATCTGGTCTAATTAATTTTAACACTAATTATATTCCTAGGCTATTTTTGGCCCCTATCAAGGGTCTTAGGCCTCTTCTAATGGGCATAACTGTCAGCCCAATGTTAATACAATTAATGCAATATTAATTACGCAATCAGGGTTTATTTTATTCCCTATCATTTACCCCCCAACTTCTGGGAAACAGTAAAAGATTTCGCAGAAGTTAAGTTCATTTGTTCCCTTACAGGGTATCATTTTGGCGTAAAGTGTGGAGCAACCTACACATTTACAACGATTTGCCTTGTACACGGCTTCAGGGTTGTTTTTAGAACTTCCCTATTATTTTCTTACCTTTTTCTCTTTCTTTAGGAATTTTCTGGTATTTTACAGGAATTTTCCCTTAATTTCTAGGATTTTTTCCTAATTTTCAAGAATATTCTGATACTCACAGATATTACTTCTTTAATATTTCAAGAATATCTTATCAAAAATAATTTTTGAAATTATTTTAAAATTTTCCCTAATTTTTCTGGGATTTTTCTGAAATTTTCAACCCTTTTTCGACCAGGATCCTAGTCGAAATTTCGACATGTATCCTAGTCGAATTTCGGGCCAGCCTTTTAATCCTGGTCGAAGGATTTCGACTAGGTTCCACGACCTGGATTTCGACCAGGTTCCTAGTCGAACATTCGACCTGGATTTTGGTCGAAATTTCTATCCTTGTTTGATTCCTGATCGAAGGATTTCGACTAGGTTTCACGACCTAGATTTCGACCAAAATCTTAGTCGAACCTTCGACCTGGATTTTGGTCGAGATTTTCAGCCTTATTTGATTTCTGTTCGCAGGGTTTCGACTAGGAATTACGACCAGGGATTCGACCTGGATCCTAGTCGAACCTACGACCTGGATCTTGGTGCTCCTTAAAAGTTTCGTGCTTGATTTACGACCAGAATTTTGACCTCAATTCTGGTCTTATTGATAAGTGCTTTTCTGGCTTCTGTTCGAAAAAATTCGAACTGGATCCATGACTTCAACTTCGACCTCCATCATGGTCTTTCTAACCCGAATTTTTAGGGCGCCTGTTCGAAAGAATTTGAATAGGATTTATGACCTCAAATTCGACCTCAATCCTGGTCTTTTTAATCCGTATTTTTCGGGCGCCTGTTCGAAAGAATTTGAATAGGATTTATGACCTCAAATTCGACCTCAATCCTGGACTTTATTGGGATCTAACTTGGATTGGGCCTTGTTTGGACCTTTACTTTTCCAAATACTTTTTGGATTTGGGTCTTCACTTTTCAAAATCCTTTTTGGATTTAGGCCTTCACTTTTCCAAATCCTTTTTAGATTTGGGCCTTGTTTGGGCCTTCACTTTTCCAAATCCTTTTTGGATTTGGGCCTTCTCTTTTCCAAATCCTTTTTGGATTTGGGCCTTGTTTGGGCCTTAAGATTTATTGAAGATATTCTGGAAGGTTCCAGAACTTAATAACTCTAAAGATATTCTAGAACTTTCCAGAATTTGGGCTTCTTCTTTGGGCCTTCAGCTTAATGGGCTTTTCTGCCTTTTCATCTTCCCTTTTCCGCCTATATAAAGGAGTAACTAGGGTCACTCATTTCTCACATTCTCATTTCTGAATTTCCTTCCTCTTTTCTTTTTCTAAAGATCTCAGAGAAATAATTGTAGGTCGGATTTTTTGAGTCCCAAAACCTTCACTTAGCAAGCCAGCCCCTTTTTGCAGCATTACTCCAGGTAAATACCTTTCCCTTTTCTTTTGTCCATTTTTGCATAGTTTGTGTTTAAAATTGTCTTCTTTTACGCCCCTTTTCAGATGGATGAAAAGAAAATGACTCGTTTGGCCAAGATGAGCGTGACCAAAAGGTCTAATGAGTTCCCCATTCGGTCAAGGTACACTTCCTTGATTGACATGATTAACACTCGAGGTGATGAGTACCCGTCTGACACGCATCTGGACGCGCATGATCACATCAGCCTCTTAAGGGATGCGAAGGAATTGGATAAGTTGACAACTTGTTTCAAGATAAAGGAACCCTTCAAACTGGTTCTTGCGAATCCGGCCGACAGGGCCTGTCAATGGAAGAAAGTCGCTCTATACGTCTACAGGGACACTCTAAGGGTAGGTATTAACTTCCTTTTCATCTATTTATCCCTGTTTTGCTAGCTGATGTGGGCATCAACCCTTGACAACTCCCTCCAAACTCTTGGAGGTTGATTCTTTGTTACTTGTCGCAATGCGCCAAACACAATCTTCCTACTTCGGTTGCTGTGTTCAGAAAGATCTTTCAGTTCAAGAACAGCCCCGACAAGAATCCGGGGTGGGTTTTTTTGAACCAACGCCCCACCGTTCTCCACATAGTGAATGGGAAGTCCATCCCTGACAATAACTTAGGGTGGAAGAAGGATTTTTTGTTCGTCCTTTGGGAGGGTGGCGATTGGGGCACCCACTTTCGTTCATCTTTTGGGCTAGCTGTGGATGTAACACCCCCGAATTCAAGGTCGGGAATTCGGGTTGTTACGATCACTTAATATTGTCTATTAAATAATTAATCCTCTTTTTACCTAATTACTCGACCTTTTAACCAAACTCACACACACACAGGTTATATGCTCAGAAACATTACTAAATTAACGTTAAAGTAGTTAAGTTATTACAGACCAAAGGAAATTATCTCAAAAGAGTGAATGCCGAGAACAGCTCTACATGAGACTGGCTCGAGTCACAAATGGTCTTGGTTCAAGTACTCAAAAGGAAACTATCTCTATTCGTCTATCTGAGGTGGCTGGCGGACGAACAGTCTACGGTACTCACGTGCGTCCCCTACCCGCTTGCGGGCAGTCGTCCTGGTTCGGGCCATGCTGGTAATCTGTTGTGATATGATATTTATAAAAGCAAGAGTGAGCACTAATCTCAGCAAGATATAGATATCCAACATCTAAATATAATCATTTAGGGAAAAACAACCATTAAGCATTGTATATCCAAGGTTTCTAAAAGTTTATATGCTTGTAAATTTTATGAAAAACTCAACTTTAAATGTATCAGTTTAATCAGTTTATACTCGTACTCATTTCATCTCAAAATCTCAATATGATGCTTGAACCAAGATTCTCAAATGGATGTGATAATATATTCATCAACAACCTTATTTAAAACTCAGCCTTATCGGCCTTCTGCTCTAGGTTTCACAACAATTATTCCAAAGTGGAGGAAAGGGACTATACTGGAATAAACCATGTACCGGTGATCAGCCGAATATAAAATTTTCTCTACTAGTAGAAGGAATACGAACCTAGCCGCCTTTGGGCTTATCAAGAGATTACACGATGGTTGCCCATTTCCGTGCAAGTCCGAAAGTCAATGGTCACAGAGACCATATAACTATATATTGCGCCACTCCGCGCTTGGTCACTACCCGATACCTCTCCGTGCCGGGTAGCCCACATTCCAGTCTCAAAACAATTATATCATTTACATAAAATCCTTTATCGAAGGAATAGATCGTTCTGAGTTGACCTTTAAATAAGATAATTTATTCATCACTTTTAATACAATTGATCCTTGGGAGTTGTCGGAGTTTTGAATTTAAAAATCATTTTCAAACCCTTAACTGTAGTAGAGTTTTACATATATTATTCACTTGTTTTTCATTGAGCGAGAAAGCAAACCTCTTATGCTTCTAGACTAAGTTCCCTAAGGTTTTGATAAGTTTCAGATGATTGATCTCTTCCAAGAATTTTGAATAATTTAGAAAGTATCCTTGGGAACTATGTCTATTTCTAAATGATTTTTAGAAGTACGGAATATTAAATATTTACGGTCTCATAATATTTTTAAGAAGGTTCAATGAATTGATAAAACCTTAAGTACGAAATGTTTCTCAATAAGGTTCAATGAATTGATAAAAATCTTAATTAAATACTTAAGACAGGATTGACATCTTATAATTATCCTTCGAATGGTTACATACGTTTTAGATAGAGCGAATTGGTTTAAAAAAATTTCAATGTCTCTTTAAGTATTTTCCGGATATTTTAGTAACTCTTTAGGTATTACTTATAAATAAATAATCAAGTAGGATATCCCTTGAGTGAATATTCGATTATCTCTTTTAGTTATAAATCAAATCTCAATCGTTCGCTTAATATGTATGTTACGCGAAAGTACTTTGTTTATTGAAATAGAAATCTTCCGCGTCCGGCTCGTTCCGGGATTAAATCGATTTAAAAATATCTCTGACTCCCACTATCTTGTATTATATTAAAATTACGTTTCAATTTCTCATACTCGTATAAAACGAAGTTTATTTTCGTAAACAATCGCATAATTGGAATGTATTGATATCACAGACAAACATATATTTTTAAACTGTACATCATGGCATCAATATCGCAACAGTATATATTTGTGTTAGGGTTTCGTAAACTTGCCTCGAGTGCTAGGAGTGGTATGGTCTCAGTTTTTTTGTTGGCGATCTAAAATCAATAACCAACGATCTTAGTTAGTACGCGATTATCGATTCGCTTCACTAAAACATTTTTATAAAATCGAAAAATTTCTATTTTCTTAAAATTCTTTTTGGACAGTCTTCCTTTCTACATTATTTAATTATCATAATTTTTCCAAATTTTCGAAATCATTTTTAGCCTTTCAAAATTATCAAGCAAGTGACCTATGTGCAGCTGTCTTTTCGTATGAACGCTCTACACTAAAACGGTCATAACTTCTAAACCGTAAATCCCCTCGGGATGATCCACACATGTACAGAAACTAAAAATAAAGCTCTACCCATTCATGTCCAGTAACACACAAATTTCAAACATTTACATGGCCGAATACACTGCAGAAGGCAGACCAAGTGCAATAGGCTCCACATTCCATTTCTACTACTTGTTCTTGACACAATCACTACTTATGACCAACACAACACTTATTACTTCTCAAGATCCACCCACATACACCTTATATACTTTATCTAGCATCACATACAAGCATCACAACTCAAAAACTCAAGTACTTAGCAAGAATATGAGCAAAATAACCTTACACATACACAAACTCTTGGATCTTGACACTACATCATAAATAACTCTTAAACTCGCCCTTAAACCTTTAAAGAGTTGGAAGTTATACCTTCTTGACACTAGGAGGGTTATTACTAAGATGATTAGGGCTTGGTTTGCTTGAAAAACACTTAAAAGGGCTAGATTCTTAAGAAACAAAACCAAGAAACCAAGTTAGTCAAAACAGTCCCTAAAGTTCTTGAACTTCAAGAATTTGTTTCTCACAAACCATTAAGAATTTGGCCATGAAATCATAGACATACCTTTACTAGGATGTAAGGAAGCTTTGTGAATAGTTATAGAGTTTATAATAGAGGGAAGGATGGAGAAGTGAAGTGAAGAAGAGAGCTCTCTCTCCTTTTCTGCACAACCAGGCCGAGAGCAAAAGGGGATGGGGGGGTTTGGAATGATTTTTGGTTGAAGTGTGTGAGTGTATAATATATTATTGATAGTGTGTATATATGGGCATAATATTCAGCAAAAAAATAGCTTGGTTGACAAATTAGATGAGTAGAAATGAAGAGGTATGGCCTTGTACTTCATTGTCTCCCAATCTCTATTCACTTACTATTCCACTAACTATTCTAGTTAGCTTCTAATTCCCTAGTTACATCTCCTAACTACTAGTTAACTTGGTTTTGCATGTCCAACTTGCATGGAATTTATTTCTCAATGATTATTTATCGTACACGCGATTTTCGTTCCATTCCGATAGTTTAATCGTATTAAATTTCGTTTCGCAGTGAATTCTTTTATCACCTATAATCCTTTAACCAATTTTATTCCTTTCTCTTGATCATAAAAACACCATGATATAATATTTATTTCACGTAATATTGCCGGTTCTACTCCATTCTGTACGGATATGAAAACACGTAGTATAATCGTGAATCTTCAAATTCCGACGGCTTTTACATTCACTTATTTTCCTCGATAAACAAGAATATGATCTCGGATTTCCAAAATTCCACTATTCATATTTGTGATGAACTCCAAACGTATTACATAACTAGTTCTAGTTACTATTCACTAAAGTTTTAAAATATTACAAAAATCAGGGTTCTTACAGTCTCCCCCCCTAAAAGGATTCCGTCCCGGAATCAATCCACAAATAGATGGGGGTACTTTTCTTGCATGCGACTCTCTAATTCCCAAGTCAACTCCTCGACGTTGTGATGCCTCCATAAGACTCTGACTAGATTGACTCTCTTGTTTTGGAGTACTTGCTCTTTTCGGTCAATGATTTTGACTGGCTGCTCAATATAGGACAGATCTGTTTGAAGGTTTACTTGCCCATGCTCCACTATATGTATGGCATCCGCATTATACTTCCTCAACATTGATACATGAAAAACATTATGAACCTGCTGAAGATTTGGAGGTAAATCTAACTCGTATGCCACGGGTCCTATCAATCTTAGAATCTCGAAAGGTCCAATATAACGGGGGCTCAGCTTCCCCTTCTTCCTAAATCTCATCAATCCTTTCCATGGTGACACTTTCAGAAATACCTGGTCACCCACTTCATACTCTCTGTCCTTCCGTGCCAGATCGGCGTATTTACGCTGTCGGTCTTGGGCTGTTGCTAGGCGTCCTCTGACTAATTGAACTATGTTTCTTGTCCTTTGCACCAAGTCTGGACCTAGTAACTTTCTCTCACCAACGTCATCCCAATACAAGGGCGAACGGCACCTTCGGCCATATAATGCCTCGTAGGGGGGCATTCCGATACTCGCATGATAACTGTTGTTGTAGGCAAACTCTATCAAAGACAGGTGTTCATCCCAAGAACCCTTAAAATCAATTACACACATTCTCAGCATGTCCTCCAATATATGAATGGTTCGCTCATTTTATCCATCTGTTTGCGGATGGTAAGTGGTGCTCATGTTTAGTTTGGTTCCTAGGCATTCCTGAAAGCTCCTCCAAAATCTAGAGTTGAATCGAGGATCTCGGTCAGATACGATAGCTACTGGCACTCCATGCCTTACCACAATTTCCTTAATGTATAGCTCCGCTAATCTATCCACTGTGTAGGTTTCCTTGATTGGAAGAAAGTGCGCTGACTTGGTTAGTCGGTCTACAATTACCCATATTGCATCATGGTTAGTCTTAGTTCGGGGTAATCCTACCACAAAATCCATGGCTATCTGCTCCCATTTCCACATCGGAATTTCTAAAGGTTGCAAGAGTCCGCTTGGTCGCTGGTGTTCTGCCTTTACTCTCTGACAGGTCATACACTTACTGACCCACTCTGCTACATCTTTCTTCATGTTAGGCCACCAGTAGTACTCTTTCAAATCTTGGTACATTTTGGTGCTTCCTGGGTGAACCGTATATCTAGAGCTGTGTCCTTCACGTAAAATTTCATCCTTTAATTCTTGGATGTTAGGGACCCATATCCTGTAGGCATGCCTCCTAATTCCTTTCGCGTCTGGGTCACACTTGGCCTCCTCTCCGCTTACCAGTTCCTTGTTCTCCCTCAACACTATTTCTTGGCATCGCCTAATCTTTTCCAGTAGCCCCGGTTGCATAACCATCTCGTACAAGCCTTCGGTCCCTAGCTCAGCGACCTTGACCTCAATCTCTAACTTTTCAAATTCTCTGATCAAATCTTCTGACGTGGTGATTCTTTTCAATATTTCCTTACGACTAAGGGCATCGGCCACCACATTGGCCTTCCCCGGGTGATAAAGAATTTCGCAGTCGTAGTCCTTAATCAATTCTAACCACCTTATCTGCCTCATGTTTAGCTCCTTCTGGGTGAAGATATATTTAAGACTCTTGTGGTCAGTATAAATCTCGCACTTTTCTCCGTATAGGTAATGTCTCCACATCTTAAAGGCAAATACTATGGCGGCTAATTCTAAGTCATGGGTGGGGTACTTCATTTCATATTCCTTTAATTGCCTGGATGCATAGGCAATCACCTTACCGTGCTGCATCAGCACACATCCCAAACCCTTATGGGACGCATCACTATAAATCACAAAGTTCCCTTTATCGTCTGGTAGTGTAGCACTGGGGCCGATACCAACCTTTTCTTCAATTCTTGGAAACTCTCCTCACATTTCTCTGTCCAAACAAACTATTCTGTTTTTCGAGTAAGTCTAGTCAACGGGCCTGCTATCTTGGCGAAATCCTTTACAAACCTTCGATAATACCCGGCCAGTCCAATAAAGCTTCTATCCTCGGTGGGCATGGTTGGTTGTTCCCAATTAGCGACAGCTTCTATCTTTGCAGGGTCTACGAGAATCCCTTCCTTACTAATCACATGACCCAAAAACTGAACTTCTTTCAACCAAAATTCACACTTTGAGAATTTGGCATATAATTTTTCTTTCCGCAAGATTTCCAATACTATCCTGAGGTGTTCTGCATGTTCCTCCTCCGATCTGGAGTAAATTAGAATATCATCGATGAAGACTATCACGCATTCGTCCAGATACTTCTTAAAGACTCGGTTCATCAGATCCATGAAAGCCGCGGGCGCGTTAGTCAAACCAAATGACATAACTAGGAACTCATAATGTCCGTACCTAGTGCGAAATGCAGTCTTAGGTATATGTTCCAGTTTGATCTTAAGTTGATGATAACCTGTCCTAAGGTCAATCTTGGAAAAACACGTTGCATCATTTAGCTGGTCAAAGAGGTCATCTATTCTTGGCAGTGGGTACTTGTTCTTAATGGTCAACTTGTTCAGCTCTCGATAATCGATGCACAGTCTCATGCTGCCGTCCTTCTTCTTCAAAAATAGTATGGGTGCACCCCACGGGGATACGCTCGGTCTAATCATTCCTTTATCCAATAGATCTTGCAGTTGATCAGCCAACTCTTTCATTTCGACGGGGGCCAAACGATACAGGGCCTTTGATATTGGTGCCGTACCGAGAGCTAAATCAATGGAAAATTCTATTTCCCGATCCGGGGGTAGTCCGGGAAGATCCTTGGAAAATACATCCTCAAACTCATTAACTACAAGTATGGTGTGGATCTCAGGGGTTTCTCATTTGGTATCCACCACGTGAGCCAAGTAGGCCTCACATCCTTGCCTTAAAAGTCTCTTGGTCTGCACCATAGTTAGAAATTTCTTGGTTTGCCGTTGCCCCTTAATTATTATACTCTTACCACTAGGTGTTTTCAATTTTACTTTCTTCCCCTCACAATTAATCTGGGCATGGTTTCTAGATAGCCAATCCATTCCTAATATCACATCAAACTCCCCTAGTCGAAAGGGAATCAAATCTACTGGGTATCTTACTCCACCTAATTCTAGGTTGCAGTTAGCATAAACTTGATTTACAGGGATAATCTCTTGATTAGCTATTTCCACTTGCAAAGATTCTTTCAAAGGTTCCACTTTTAAGTTCAATTTTTCAGCAAATTCCTTAGATACGAAAGACTTAGTAGCTCCAGAATCAAATAGCACATTGGCGGAATTGGAGTTTAGGAAGAGCGTACCAGCTATAACATTGGTGTTCCGTACGGCATCTTTCAAAGTCATATTAAAGGTCCTGGTAGTCTGCACTCTGTTAGATGCAGCTACACTACCCCTCGAGCTAGCTGGGGATGCCGCAGGGCAGTCCTTCTTCATGTGTCCTGTCTTTTCACACTGAAAAAACTTAGCCGCTTTCTGGTTACAAGCTGTGGCATTGTGCCCCGCCTTACCACATTTAAAGCATATCACCGGTTTCTGCATACATTGCCCAGAATGCCTCTTACCACAGCTCTTGCATTCTGGCAGAGGAGGTCGTGGTTGGCTATGATAAGACATTCCAGTCTGGTTCCCACTCCGGGCCACACTCACGCTCCCTGATCCCCCGAATCCTGTACTGCGGTTGGGTTGGGAGGCCGTCCCCCTGACAAACTTACTAGGGAAGCTCTCCCCTCCCACACTCCTCCTTCGACCATCGAACTTTTATTTCTTAGTTTGCTTCATTTTCTGGCTCATTTCACTCCCTGTTTCAGCTATTGTGGCCTTCTGTACTAGGGTGGCATAGTCAGTTATCTCCAGAATTTCCAGCTTGTTCTGAATCCACTGCTTCAATCCCTGTTAAAATCTCTCAGCCTTTTGCTCTTCGGTGCCCACCAGCTGTGGCACAAACCTCGACAATTATGTGAACTTAGCTTCATATTCCGCTACGCTCATATTTTCTTGTTTCAGCTCTAGGAACTTTCGCTGCATCTAAACCTCCATAAACTTCGGGACATACTTCTTTAAAAACAACTTAGTGAATCTTTCCCAAGTAACAATCCCTTGGGGCTCCATATTTTTCTTGGCTTCCCACCAATAGTTAGCCTCGCCCTTTAAGAGATAAGTGGCAAAATTAATCTTGTGGGCTTCCTCAGTGCCAATTCGCTCAAAGGTCTTTTCTACCTCTTTTAGCCAAGCCCTGGCCTGAACTGGGTCAGTAACACCGTAAAACTCTGGGGGCTTGACTGACTTGAAAGATTTAAATGCATTAGCCATGGCCTGCTGGGGTTGCTGGGGTGGTCGTTGTTGTTGCAGGTTTTGCCTCAGAAGTTCTACAAACTGCTCCATAGAGTTTACTGGCATTTCCATCCCCCGAGTATCTTCAGCCTCTGACTCTTCATAGTCCTCATCATCATACTCATTTCGTTCTTCATTAATTCTTAATGATGGGGTCTGTGCTCGATGCCCTTGTTCATTATTACTGCCCTGGCCGCCAGATGCAGCCGAGCGAGTTCTTGTTACTATTCTCTTTGGCGGCATTTTCCTGTTACATAAACTTATTTTGGTTGTTTTCATTTGCCAATCCTCATGCTTCCTGATTTGTTATGACAATATGTAATTATGCAGGTATGATAGAAGATTAAACCACAATCTAGAAATCGCAACTAATCAACACGATAATTATACATAATTAGGCCATACGCCAGGTCTGGGTACAACATACTGTTGGATTTTTAACGCAGCGGGGTCATGGCAAAACACTTTTACACATACAAAATCCAAATAAAAGCATATAAATCGTGAATAAAAATTCGAGGGATCGAATCTAACCTTTAAAATAATTCGGAGACAACGATCAGAGATCCTTAGCAGTTGCTCCTCAAGTGTGATGCACTCCACCGGTATCCACCAAGAAAACGATGTTAAGGAGGAGGAAGGAGGTGGAGAGAATTGGGTTTTCCAAACTTTTTGGGTTTTCGGGTTTCGAGGTTGGAATAAAATTAGGGTCTATAATAGTGTATTTATAGGCAAAATTTTTAGCTGAAATTTTCCCATAAATATTATTATTATTATCCCATTTATTATTCTCATTAATAATTAAAACACCTTTTAATCATTAATCCTTTTTCTAAACACTTTAGAAATAATTCTCTCTCTTGATTTAATTTCCAAAAATTAAATCCTTAATTAATAATATTAAGAACTTTTCTTAATTAATTTATAATCAATTAAATCTCATTTAATCAATTATTAAATTTTCCAAATAATTATTTATTTCACAAATAAATAATTATTAGCCATTATTAATTAATTCCTCCACCAATAAATCATTCTCTTTTTATGGTGTGACCCTGTAGGTTCAATATTAAGCCGGTAGTAGAAATAAATAATAATAAAACTATTTTATCATTATTTATATAAATTCTCTAATTTATTAAATATGATTAATTAATTAATCACATTTATTCTACATCGTGAGTGATGCTTCTCAACATATCGCGACTATCCGGATAATATGAATTCACTGCTTAGAATACCAAGAACCTGTCAGTGAATAGTTACCGTACAATAAACTCCTTCTACCCTATAATGTCCCGATTAAATACAAGGCATGGATCTCGTGTCAAGCTTATCTAATTCAATCACTTTGCTTACCATTTACTATGCGTAGTTCTATGCAAATTAGAAACTCCTTTCTAATTTCATTCACTCTGGCCAGAGATTCCTGAACTAGCATAAGTGGATCAGCCATGAACATTCGCTTCCTTCACTGGAAGGGGTAGATCCTTTATTGATCATACACTATCTTCGTGTACAAATTCCTATACCCAGAAGAGCCCTAATAATTGTCCCTAGAGACTAAGAACTAAACCAAAGCATAGTTCAGTGTACACAAGATGACTATGATGACCTCAAGTCTAAGGATACTTGTACAACTATCACTATGTGAACAACTGCTGACACGTGAGTGAACTCCATCAGTTGTTCAGCTGTGCGAGTCATGTTCAGTGAACTTATTCTATAATAAGCACCTACATACTAGCTATAGTGTCACCACACAAATGTCTATGAGAACAGACATCCTTCATAATGAAGAAAGCATAGTATGTACCGATCTTTGCGGATTATTAATTACCAGTTAGTAATCCTATGACCAGGAACTATTTAAGTTTAGAGTTATCATCTTTTTAGGTCTCACTATTATGATCTCATCATAATCCATAAAAAGCTTTACTCTAAACTATGGTATATCTTATTTAAACACTTAAATAGATAGAGCCCGTAATAAAAAACAAAACAAGTCTTTTATTAATATCAATGAAATCAAAACAGATTACATAAAAGTTATTCCTAAATCATAATACATGATTGGACTTAGGACATATTCCTTTCAATCTCCCACTTGTACTAAAGCCAATCACTCTGGTATCTAATACCCATCTTGTCTTCATGACGATCAATGTGACTTTCATAAAGTAGCTTTGTGAGTGGGTCTGCTATGTTGTTATGTGTGTCAACTCTAATTCAATACAATACAAGAAATGTTACCGCGCTCCCACTAACCCTTTTGTAGACATATGGTTCATCTGCGTTTTTGATAAAATCAAACTCTTTGATTGTCTCATCAGAACGAATGTTCCATCTTTCGAGAAGCTTGCTTTAAACCACATATGGTTTGCAGTAGCTTACACACTAGGTTTTCATTTCTCTTGGAAAGAAAACCATCTGGCTAATTTCCAGATCTCATAGTCGTAGTAAGCAGCAATCGTAAGCAAAATCCGAACTGATTTTAACAGGGCTACAGGTAAAAGGTTTCATCAAAGTCAATCCATTGCCTTTGTTTGAATCCTTTTGCCACAAGCTTGGCCTTAAAGGTCTCCACCTGGCCATCTGCTATAATCTATCTTTTGTATACCGTATACATAGATTCCATTCTGGATTTCATGGCACTATGCCATTTCTCTAAGTCAACACTACTCATAGCCTCATTATAGGTCACAGGGTCGTCATCATCAATGATCGACAACTCATTGTCATTATCAATGACAAGGCCATATTACCTCTCAGGTTGGCGAGACACTCTCCCTGATCTATGAATGGGCTGTTCCACAAAAGGTTGTTCAGTCAGAACAGGTGTTTCCACTTGATCCGTAGTAGTTTGTGCTTCTTGAACTTCATCAAGTTCAATTTTGCTCCCACTGTTTCCTTCAAGGATAAACTCCTTTTCCAAGAAGGTAGCATGTCTGGCCGATGATCGGTGTAAAAGTAATACCCTAAAGTCTCTTTAGGATATCCCACAAAACTACATTTTACGGATCGATATTCCAGCTTATCTGGGTCAACTTACTTGACATAAGCTGGACATCCCCAAATCTTAACGTGTTTAAGACTCGGTTTCCTTACTTTCCATATCTCATACGGAGTTTGAGGAACAGATTTGGAAGGCACCATATTCAGTAAATATGCTGAGGTTTCCAATGCATCACCCCATAGGAATACTGGAAGATTTGCATAGCTCATCATGGACCGAACTATGTCTAACAAAGTTCGATTTCTCCTTTCAGATACCAATCTGGAGGAGTCCACTGGGAGACTATACCATTTACTTTGAGATAATCTAGAAACACTCCATTAAAGTATTCACCACCTCGATCTGATCGAAGAATTATAATACTTTGTTTGGTTTGTTTCTCCACTTCATACTTATTACTCTTTGAACTTTTCAAAGGCCTCAGACTTGTGTTTCATCAAACACATATCCGAATCTAGATCTATCATCTATGAAAGTAATGAAGTATGAAAATCCACCCATGGCTTGCTTAGACATTGGTCCACATACATCTGTGTGTACCATTCCTAGCAAATTTGTCGTCCTCTCTCCATGTCTACTAAATGGAGACTGCAGTGCCACTATAAAGTAAGATTTTCATCATCCCTTTTCTTTTATTAGTTTGTTCAATCTGAAGTAAATTATGTCACATATATACAGACCATTATTTAAAGTACCACGTCCATAAAGAATATTATCTCTAAGAATAGAACATTCATTATTCTCAATAATAAATGAAAATCCAGCCAAGTCTAACATGGGAATAATATTCCTCACAATTGAGGGAACAAAATAACAATTATTTCAAACAATAGTCTTGCCCGTAGGCATATGTAAATGAAATGATTCTACATCTTCAGCAGCAACTCTTGCTCCATTTCCATCAGTAGAATCACCTCCTCTTCCTCAAGAGTCCTACTTCTCCTTGGTCCCTGCAACAAATTGCAGATTTGAGAACCACAGGCGGTATCTAATACCCAAGTAGAAATTTGATTTAATGGCATATTCACTTCTATCATGAACATACCTGAATCAGAAGCGGTAGTCTCACTACCCTTCTTCTTCTTCAATTCTGCAAGGTAAACCTTGCAGTTACTCTTCCAGTGCCCCACCTTGTTACAGTGAAAGCAAACAACTTTGCTCTTGGGGTCTTCAGCTTTTGGTGGAACCGGCATTTTCTCACCTACTTTCTTCTTCTTGGAAGAGTTCCTCTTCCTTTTCTTAGGATTGGAACCTTCACCAATTAGTAGAACAGAACTCTTCTTAGGGGGGAAAATTCGATTCCGCAGTCTTCAACATGTTGTGGAGTTCAGGCAGGCTGACATCCAACTTATTCATGTGAAAGTTCATAACAAACTGCGAGAACGAACTCGGAAGCGATTGCAAGACCGGGTCTTGGCTCAGCTCCCCATCCATGGCAAAACCAAGTTGTCCAAGACGTTCAATCAAATTGATCATCTTAAGTACATGGTCATTCACAGATGATCCCTCAGACATCCTACAACCGAACAGCTCCTTCGATATCTCATATCGAGCTGTCCTCCCCGCCACATCATACAACTCTTGTAGATGCATGAGGATGGTGTGAGCATCCATATGCTCATGTTGCTTCTGTAGCTCAATATTCATGGAAGCTAGCATGATGCATTGAGCAACATTTGCATCATCTATCCACCTACGATACACAACATGTTCATCATTATGTGCATCACTAGCAGGTTCAGTAGGCTTAGGTGAGTCAATCACGTATTCCAGCTTCTCAATCCTGAGAACAATTCTCATGTTTCGAAGCTAGTCAGTATAATTAGGACCAGTCAATTTGTGAGCATCCCGTATGCTCCTGAGTGATAGTGCAGAAGACATAATGTATATTGTAAATCTGTAAGTGATAAACACATAACAACACTTAGCAAATATTCGATTTCATTTCAAAACACTATATGAATCGGGTCTTTATTCATAAGTGGCTCCCACTAGTTTTCCTAATTTAATCAACCCCCCTACGTGAAAAATTAAGCATTCATAATGCTAGTGGGAATAGGGATCCTACATTCCATTACACAACCCCGGCTGTAGCACGAACCGCCATGCAATGTTCAATAGGCAGACAACTCTTGTCAATTACATCTCATGTTATTCCCTAATCAAACTTTAGCCTCTTGAATAATTGAGTCTCGGCTGTAGCACGACAAACTCAATATTCTAAGTCAAGTCTAACCCAACATTCCGTACAGTTGAATCAGTCCCCAAAGGCCCACGGCTGTAGCACGTACCGACCTTTAGATTCTTATTCAATGTACACATCTCTATGTAATAGACAAGTATTTCTTATTTCGAAATCAAAGCCCTCGGCTGTAGCACGAACCGACAATGATTCAAAAATAAGAACTACTTTCTATCATGTTGGAAGGCTATGACCGACACAAGCCCGTTGTGTCATTGGCCAATTACTACTTGATATTATTTAATTTTAGAGGGATTATATTACGTTACAATCATAATCATATTATAAAGAGATTCTTCCTTTTAAATTAAATATTTCAAATCAATAATCAATAATCAGATGATTCCCAGATCGGGTGGAGCATTGTCAAGAGGCGTCACTTAATAACCCTTTCTTACAGATAGAAATCTGTTGTTGACAGAATCATCCTTTCTCTCATATCGAAAATTTATATTCAATTACGTGTTTCACAAACACAAGAATCTCATGATTGTATTCATAATATTGTTCTTAAGGTTATGAAACAATTTCACTATACTAGGTTGTCTAACAAACGCCTTATGTTCATTTAAGTTCACCTAAATCTATCATCGCATGATAAACTAAGCATATATCACATATATCAACATGAATAAACATCAAGGTAGGCATGTTACATCATCTAGCATATTGGTCTAAGCATTATACATCTCTATGTATCACATGAAGCATTTAAAATCAATTAAAACAATCAAAAACAGCTTTAAAACACTTCATGGAAATATAAACAGTTCAAAACTTTTATATAAACTAAAATTGATCACTCCATTAGATCCGTCTCGGAAAAATGAATCCAACGGTATATTGCACGCCCAAAATGGAGTTACGAAACTCCCAGAAAATCAATTTTAATATCAACAGACGGGCTGTAACGCATTACAGGAACGCGTTACAAGCCCTGTAACGCATTCTGGTGATGCGTTACACCCCTTTTAAGCCATTAAAGGGTGTAACGCATTCCGTGAATGCGCCACAGGTGTGTAACGCATTCCCGGAATGCGTTACACCCCTATTTTTTTTTTTCTTTTTTTTTATTTTTCCTGCAACAGCCGTCTTTTCTCTTTCCTTGGAAAACGTGCATGTCAGACCTACCTGTTCTGTGCTTTTCCTCCGTGCAGCAGCAGATTAAATAGCAGCAGACGCAGACAAAGTACAGACAATACCAAAACATATATATACTATATATACATATATTTATACTTATTTAATTACGAATTTTAATTACAAGAACTTCAAAATTCATAATAAAAAATCTATACATCCTAAAATTATGAAAAAAATACCCAGACGATCTACAACACTTGTAGAACCCAGATCAACACTCAAAATTATTCTGAGAAACGATTTCTCATCAGACAAAATTAATCCATGATATAACTTGTAAAAATCATAATTAATTCATACAAGCACATAAAATTCTGAAATTTTTACCACAGATCTATATGCATACAACCTATGCTCTGATACCATTGTTGGATTTTTAACGCAGCGGGATCATGGCAAAACACTTTTACACATACAAAATCCAAATAAAAGCATATAAATCGTGAATAAAAATTCGAGGGATCGAATCTAACCTTTAAAATAATTCGGAGACAACAATCAGAGATCCTTAGCAGTTGCTCCTCAAGTGTGAAGCACTCCACCGGTATCCACCAAGAAAACGATGTTAAGGAGGAGGAAGGAGGTGGAGAGAATTGGGTTTTCCAAACTTTTTGGGTTTTCGGGTTTCGAGGTTGGAATAAAATTAGGGTCTATAATAGTGTATTTATAGGCAAAATTTTTAGCTGAAATTTTCCCATAAATATTATTATTATTATCCCATTTATTATTCTCATTAATAATTAAAACACCTTTTAATCATTAATCCTTTTTCTAAACACTTTAGAAATAATTCTCTCTCTTGATTTAATTTCCAAAAATTAAATCCTTAATTAATAATATTAAGAACTTTTCTTAATTAATTTATAATCAATTAAATCTCATTTAATCAATTATTAAATTTTCCAAATAATTATTTATTTCACAAATAAATAATTATTAGCCATTATTAATTAATTCCTCCACCAATAAATCATTCTCTTTTTATGGTGTGACCCTGTAGGTTCAATATTAAGCCGGTAGTAGAAATAAATAATAATAAAACTATTTTATCATTATTTATATAAATTCTCTAATTTATTAAATATGATTAATTAATTAATCACATTTATTCTACATCGTGAGTGATGCTTCTCAACATATCGCGACTATCCGGATAATATGAATTCACTGCTTAGAATACCAAGAACCTGTCAGTGAATAGTTACCGTACAATAAACTCCTTCTACCCTACAATGTCCCGATTAAATACAAGGCATGGATCTCGTGTCAAGCTTATCTAATTCAATCACTTTGCTTACCATTTACTATGCGTAGTTCTATGCAAATTAGAAACTCCTTTCTAATTTCATTCACTCTGGCCAGAGATTCCTGAACTAGCATAAGTGGATCAGCCATGAACATTCGCTTCCTTCACTGGAAGGGGTAGATCCTTTATTGATCATACACTATCTTCGTGTACAAATTCCTATACCCAGAAGAGCCCTAATAATTGTCCCTAGAGACTAAGAACTAAACCAAAGCATAGTTCAGTGTACACAAGATGACTATGATGACCTCAAGTCTAAGGATACTTGTACAACTATCACTATGTGAACAACTGCTGACACGTGAGTGAACTCCATCAGTTGTTCAGCTGTGCGAGTCATGTTCAGTGAACTTATTCTATAATAAGCACCTACATACTAGCTATAGTGTCACCACACAAATGTCTATGAGAACAGACATCCTTCATAATGAAGAAAGCATAGTATGTACCGATCTTTGCGGATTATTAATTACCAGTTAGTAATCCTATGACCAGGAACTATTTAAGTTTAGAGTTATCATCTTTTTAGGTCTCACTATTATGATCTCATCATAATCCATAAAAAGCTTTACTCTAAACTATGGTATATCTTATTTAAACACTTAAATAGATAGAGCCCGTAATAAAAAACAAAACAAGTCTTTTATTAATATCAATGAAATCAAAACAGATTACATAAAAGTTATTCCTAAATCATAATACATGATTGGACTTAGGACATATTCCTTTCAATCTCCCACTTGTACTAAAGCCAATCACTCTGGTATCTAATACCCATCTTGTCTTCATGACGATCAATGTGACTTTCATAAAGTAGCTTTGTGAGTGGGTCTGCTATGTTGTTATGTGTGTCAACTCTAATTCAATACAATACAAGAAATGTTACCGCGCTCCCACTAACCCTTTTGTAGACATATGGTTCATCTGCGTTTTTGATAAAATCAAACTCTTTGATTGTCTCATCAGAACGAATGTTCCATCTTTCGAGAAGCTTGCTTTAAACCACATATGGTTTGCAGTAGCTTACACACTAGGTT
Organism: Apium graveolens; assembly: GCF_009905375.1. Taxonomy (NCBI): domain Eukaryota; kingdom Viridiplantae; phylum Streptophyta; class Magnoliopsida; order Apiales; family Apiaceae; genus Apium; species Apium graveolens. Next base: position 6,392,055 of record NC_133655.1, read on the forward strand.
TTCATTTCTCTTGGAAAGAAAACCATCTGGCTAATTTCCAGATCTCATAGTCGTAGTAAGCAGCAATCGTAAGCAAAATCCGAACTGATTTTAACAGGGCTACAGGTAAAAGGTTTCATCAAAGTCAATCCATTGCCTTTGTTTGAATCCTTTTGCCACAAGCTTGGCCTTAAAGGTCTCCACCTGGCCATCTGCTATAATCTATCTTTTGTATACCGTATACATAGATTCCATTCTGGATTTCATGGCACTATGCCATTTCTCTAAGTCAACACTACTCATAGCCTCATTATAGGTCACAGGGTCGTCATCATCAATGATCGACAACTCATTATCATTATCAATGACAAGGCCATATTACCTCTCAGGTTGGCGAGACACTCTCCCTGATCTATGAATGGGCTGTTCCACAAAAGGTTGTTCAGTCAGAACAGGTGTTTCCACTTGATCCGTAGTAGTTTGTGCTTCTTGAACTTCATCAAGTTCAATTTTGCTCCCACTGTTTCCTTCAAGGATAAACTCCTTTTCCAAGAAGGTAGCATGTCTGGCCGATGATCGGTGTAAAAGTAATACCCTAAAGTCTCTTTAGGATATCCCACAAAACTACATTTTACGGATCGATATTCCAGCTTATCTGGGTCAACTTACTTGACATAAGCTGGACATCCCCAAATCTTAACGTGTTTAAGACTCGGTTTCCTTACTTTCCATATCTCATACGGAGTTTGAGGAACAGATTTGGAAGGCACCATATTCAGTAAATATGCTGAGGTTTCCAATGCATCACCCCATAGGAATACTGGAAGATTTGCATAGCTCATCATGGACCGAACTATGTCTAACAAAGTTCGATTTCTCCTTTCAGATACCAATCTGGAGTAGTCCACTGGGAGACTATACCATTTACTTTGAGATAATCTAGAAACACTCCATTAAAGTATTCACCACCTCGATCTGATCAAAGAATTATAATACTTTGTTTGGTTTGTTTCTCCACTTCATACTTATTACTCTTTGAACTTTTCAAAGGCCTCAGACTATAATCCTTAGCTGGTGGCACTATCAAAGATAACAACCAAAACAACTATCACAAAACAACTAAGTACCACCGCAGAGGAACAACAACCAACTACTAACAGTGTCCACTAGCCACGAGCAACATCACGAATCCGCCTCATAGCGCGGACCACAACCCTGATAACCTCGCGCCTACTCACCAAGTCACACTGTGGGGATAAGCGGTGAATCCTACCGATGGTCCTCTGCTCTATGCGGCGAATAGTCCTGCGCACGCGTCGGGTGCTGGGGTATCCTCGCCTGCCTCAGGCCTCTATCCTCATGTGCCGCTCGATGGAAAGCTGGTCCCTCAGCTCGGCAATACGGGCCTCAGCCGCTGTCAGATCAGTAGCATAGCGACCTACCACCCAATCGTCAACTACTAGGGATATGACTGGTATGGGTGGTGGAAGTGGGGAATCTGCAGGAGTCGCTACCACACCGTCAAGAATAAGGTCCATGCCGTCGTCGGTCTCAGTCCGTGCGGGATTAACTGATACAGGGGGCGGGGTGGGTGTCCTTACTGGGGTGGCTGCCCCCAACTCCGCCTCTAACTCCTCAGTCAGTACAGTGACTCTGGCCTGCAGAGCTATCATCCTATCCATCAAATCTGCTACTCCCGTCTCGTTCTCGAGCTCAGCGACTCGAGCCTGGGCTGCTGAGATCCGATCTAACAAACGCTCTATCGACCTCTGATGGACATCCACCCTCATCATCTCTGGAGATGGAACCTCTGTGCTGCCGTATGGAATATCCTCAGGAGGGGCTATCTCAGTGTCTGGCTCAGTGGGGTCCTCCTCCGGGTCCTCCTCCGGGTCCTCCTCAGGGTCAGTCTCCGGGTCCTCCTCAGGGTCAGTCTCCGGGTACTCAAATACCTCTTAGCCTACAGTGGGGGCAGGGTCAGCTACCTCGGCCTCAGCTAAAAGGGCCTCATCATGCTCTCTCTCATACGCCTCTACAGCCTCAGGGTCTAACACATCGGGTACCTACAAGTCATTTAACACACGCATTACTATCCTTGGATACTTAAATCACCCCTAAGGGTTCTTAATGTCAGTGCTACCCTCGAAGTCCGACTATAAACTCTATGTGAGCTCTAGTTCATTGGTTTAGTTGATTCACCCTAATGTTTCTGAGACTTATAACCTAGGGCTCTAATACCATTTCTGGAACACCCCCGAATTCAAGGTCGGGAATTCAGGTTGTTACGATCACTTAATATTGTCTATTAAATAATTAATCCTCTTTTTACCCCATTACTCGACCTATTAACCAAACTCTCACACACACACACAGGTTATATGCCCAGAAACATTACTAAATTAACGTTAAAGTAGTTAAGTTATTACAGACCAAAGGAAATTATCTCAAAAGAGTGAATGCCGAGAACAGCTGTACATGAGACTGGCTCGGGTCACAAATGGTCTTGGTTCAAGTACTCAAAAGGAAACTATCTCTATTCGTCTACCTGAGGTGGCTGGCGGATGAACAGTCTACGATACTCACGTGCGTCCCCTACCCGCTTGCGGGTAGTCGTCCTGGTTCGGGCCATGCTGGTAATCTGTTGTGATATGATATTTATAAAAGCAAGAGTGAGCACTAATGCTCAACAAGGTATAGATATCCAACATCTAAATATAATCATTTAGGGAAAAACAACCATTAAGCATTGTATATCCAAGGTTTCTAAAAGTTTATATGCTTGTAAATTTTATGAAAAACTCAACTTTAAATGTATCAGTTTAATCAGTTTATACTCGTACTCATTTCATCTCAAAATCTCAATATGATGCTTGAACCAAGATTCTCGAATGGATGTGATATATATATTCATCAACAACCTTATTTAAAACTCAGCCTTATCGGCCTTCTGCTGTAGGTTTCACAACAATTATTCCAAAGTGGAGGAAAGGGACTATACTGTAATAAACCACGTACCGGTGATCAACCGAATACGAAATTTTCTCTACTAGTAGAAGGAATACGAACCTAGCCGCCCTTGGTCTTATCAAGACATTACACGATGGTTGCCCATTTCCGTGCAAGTCCGAAAGTCAATGGTCACAGAGACCATATAACTGTATACTGCGCCACTCCGCGCTTGGTCACTACCCGATACCTCTCTGTGCCGGGTAGGCCACATTCCAGTCCCAAAACAATTATATCATTTACATAAAATCCTTTATTGAAGGAATAGATCGTTCTGAGTTGACCTTTAAATAAGATAATTTATTCATCACTTTTAATACAATTGATCCTTGGGAGTTGTGGGAGTTTTAAATTTAAAAATCATTTTCAAACCCTTAACTGTAGTAGAGTTTTACATATATTGTTCACTTGTTTTTCATTGAACGAGGAAGCAAACCCCTTATGCTTCTAGACTAAGTTCCCTAAGGTTTTGATAAGTTTCAGATGATTGATCTCTTCCGAGAATTTTGAATAATTTAGAAAGTATCCTTGGGAACTATGTCTATTTCTAAATAATTTTTAAAGTACGGAAAATTAAATATTTACGGTCTCATAATATTTTCAAGAAGGGTTCAATGAATTGATAAAACCTTAAGTACTAAATGTTTCTCAATAAGGTTCAATGAATTGATAAAAATCTTAATTAAATACTTAAGACAGGATTGACATCTTATAATTATCCTTCGAATGGTTACATACGTTTTAGATAGAGCGAATTGATTTAAAAACTTTTCAATATCTCTTTAAGTATTTTCCGGATATTTTAGTAACTCTTTAGGTATTACTTATAAATAAATAATCAAGTTGGATATCCCTTGAGTGAATATTCGATTATCTCTTTTAGTTATAAATCAAATCTCAATCGTTCGCTTAATATGTATGTTACGTGAAAGTACTTTGTTTATTGAAATCGAAATCTTCCGCGTCCAGCTCGTTCCGGGATTAAATCGATTTAAAAATATCTCTGACTCCCACTATCTTGTATTATATTAAAATTACGTTTCAATTTCTCATACTCGTATAAAACGAAGTTTGTTTTCATAAACAATCGCATAATTGGAATGTATTGATATCACAGACAAGCATATATTTTCAAACTGTACATCATGGAATCAATATCACAACAGTATATATAGCATGGATAATTTGTGTTAGGGTTTCGTAAACTTGCCTCGAGTGCTAGGAGTGGTATGGTCTCGGGGCTTTTGTTGGCGATCTAAAATCAATAACCAACGATCTTAGTTAGTACGCGATTATCGATTCGCTTCACTAAAACATTTTTATAAAATCAAAAAATTAATATTTTCTTAAAATTCTTTTTGGATAGTCTTCCTTGCTCCATTATTTAATTATCGTGATTTTTCCAAATTTTCGAAATCATTTTTAGCCTTTCAAAATTATCAAGCAAGTGGCCTATGTGCAGTTGGCTTTTCGTATGAACGCTCTACACTAAAACGGTCATAACTTCTAAACCGTAAATCCCCTAGCGACGTTCCACACATGTACAGAAACTAAAAATCAAGATCTACCCATTCATGGCCAGTGGCTCACAAATTTCAAATATTTACATGGCCGTATACACTGCAGAAGGCAGACCAAGTGTAATATGCTCCACATTCCATTTCTACTACTTGTTCTTGATACAATCACTACTTATGACCAACACAACACTTCTTACTTCTCAAGATCCACCCACATACACCTTATATACTTTATCTAGCATCACATACAAGCATCACAACTCAAAAACTCAAGTACTTAGCAAGAATATGAGCAAAACAACCTTACAAATACACAAACTCTTGGATCTTGACACTACATCATAAATAACTCTTAAACTCACCCTTAAAACTTTAAAGAGTTGGAAGTTATACCTTCTTGAGCACTAGGAGGGTTAGTAATAAGATGATTAGGGCTTGGTTTTCTTGAAAAACACTTAGAAGGGCTAGATCTTTAAGAAACAAAACCAAAAAACCAAGTTGGTCAAAACAGTCCCTAAAGTTCTTGAACTTCAAGAATTTATTTCTCACAAACCATTAAAAATTTGACCATGAAATCATAGACATATCTTTAATAGGATGTAAGGAAGCTTTGTGGATATTTATAGAATTTATAATACAGGGAAGGATGGAGAAGTGAAGTGAAGAAGAGAGCTCTCTCTCCTTTTCTGCACAACCAGGCCGAGAGCAAAAGGGGATGGGGGTTTGGCTTGATTTTTGGTTGAAGTGTGTGAGTGTATAATATGTCCTTGATAGTGTGTATATATGGGCATAATATTCAGAAAAAAAAATGGCTTGGTTGACAAAGTAGATGAGTAGAAATGAAGAGGTATGGCCTTGTACTTCATTGTCTCCCAATTACTATTCACTTACTATTCACTTACTATTCCACTAACTATTCTAGTTAGCTTCTAATTCCCTAGTTACATCTCCTAACTACTAGCTAACTTGGTTTTGTATGGCCAACTTGCATGGAATTTATTTCTCATTGATTATTTATCGTACACGCAATTTTCGTTCCATTCCGATAGTTTAATCGTATAATATTTCGTTTCGCAGTGAATTCTTTTATCGCCTATAATCCTTTAACCAATTTTATTCCTTTCTCTTGATCATAGAAACACCATGATATAATATTTATTTCACGTAATATTCCCGGTTCTACGCCATTCCTTACGGATATGAAAACACGTAGTATAATCGTGAATCTTCGAATTCCGACGGCTTTTACATTCACTTATTTTCCTCGATAAACAAGAATATGATCTCGGATTTCCAAAATTCCACTATTCATATTTGTGATGAACTCCATACGTATTACATAACTAGTTCTAGTTACTATTCACTGAAGTTTTAAAATATTACAAAAATCTGGGTTCTTACAGTGGATGGGAGCCCTAATGATATAGTTTTGTCTGAGGAGGAGACCAGAACCTTCAACCTCCTTACTCAAGATAATGGGACTTCCCACTCTTGGGATCTTATTAGGGAGACTGTTCTTGTAGAACATGGCCTTTCTCCCGTTCCTAAAAATGGTATGTTCCCTTCCTTCTCTAGTTGTCTTCGTTTCTCCCATTTTTTACTTTGCTAATTTCTCAATTCACTTATATTATTTGTTGCAGTGGCTGAGAAGATCGAAGAGGCTACAAAGCCTAAAGACTTGGAAACGACCAGGATGAAACGCGCTTGGAAGGTCTTCAAAGACCCGCGCCTCGGGGATCGCTTCCCGGAGTTCCGTCTTCAGGCGAAGGAAGCAGGCGTGGAAGGCCCCAGCTAACCTTTACGTACAAAACAAAAACCAGGGTTTTCTTCCAACCCGCTTGGGGAATCCAGGGAAAGGATTCGATTGTTGGCAACACACCGCTTGCCAAGGAATGGTATATGCATTCCATTTCTCCTATGGATTATCATGATCTTGTCCTTCAACAGGACTTGGAGGCTAACGAGCTTTTCGGAGCTCAGGCCTTGGCTACGGTAAGTCTTCTTCTTTTGATATCTTATAGCATCCTGCCGTAATTTTTCTTGTTTCTTAATTTCCTTTTGTCTCTTGCAGGCGAACGTCCACTTTCAAGGGGCAATTCACCGAGCCAAGGCTTGGAAAGTTGGTCTGGAAGACACAAACAAGAAGCTGGAGGAGGCTAACCAGCGTATAGAGGCTCTTGAAGCCCAACTTGCCTCCTCAACTTCTGATCTTGAGACGGCCAGGGCTGAGATTGTCATTCTCAAGGCTCAAAAAGACAAAGCCTTTGACGGCTGGATGGATACTCAAGAATTCAAGGATTTAATGGTAGAGCACGATGCCCTCCTCCATTCAGCCAGTTATAAGGAAGGTTGGGACGCTGCTGTAGAGGCTATCCAGGACGAGTTTCCTGAGGTCCTCAAACAATCTTCCTTCCCTTGCCCTGTGCAAGTCCCAGCACTTGGGGGCATTACAGATAAACTCGCCCATCTGATTAAGGATGGCCCTTCAGTGTCCCCGGTTAGAGAGCCATTAGGAAGCCAGGGCCAAGGCCAAAAAAGGAAGGAGCCTGAATCCAACTCTGAAGAGGAGGAATCTTCTTCAGAGGAGGAGACCGAGCCTATTATAAAGAAGGCCAGGGTAGAAGAGCCTCCAAAACCTGAAGGAATTTACGGATGAGCGGAAGCGTGATATAACAATTATTCCGTAAAAACCATGTATCGCACATATAGAAAAATGTATAAATCAGAAAAATGGAGGAATCGTAACCATACCTTAAAATCGAAGCTTCATAATATGGTTGCTAGCAGTTGCTCCTCAGTGTGTGAAGCACTCTACCGGTATCCACCAAGAATGATCTTCTTCGATGAAGCTTTTTATAAAACCAAGCTTTTATAAAAATGGAGTTTTTGGGAGAGAGAGAGAGAGAGGAAGAAGATGGAGGCTAGGGTTTTCACAAAACCAAGTATATATTTAGAATGAGTCATCTCATTCTATTTATAGGGCTCTCCTAGGGTTTTATAATATATCATTATATATATATATATTAGCCCCATATTTTATCTTTATAAAATGCTTTAATAATAATTAAAACTATTTTAATCATTATTTCTTTTTCTAAACTATTTAGAAAATAATTCTCTCTCTCATTATTTCATCAAAGAAAATATTGTTTTATGGTGTGACCTTGTAGGTTCAATATTATGCCGGTAGTAGAAATAAATAATAATAAACTTTTATTAATTATTTACATGAATACTAAAATTCACTAAATATAATTAACTGATTAATTATATTTATTCTACATCGTGAGTGATGCTTCTCAACATATTGCGACTATCCGAATAATATGAATTCACTGCTTAGAATACCAAGAACCTGTCAGTGACTAGTTACCGTACAATGAATTCCTTCTACCCTTACAATATCCCGATTAAATACAAGGCATGGATCTCGTGTCAGACCTATCAAATTTAATCATATGATTTCTTATTCATAATGCAAAGTTCATATTAATGCAAATTAGAAACTCCTTTCTAATTTCACACACTCTGGCCAGAGATTCTAGAACTCGCATACTAAGAATAACATAGGATATTCTCTTCCTATACTGGAAGGGGTAGATCCTCTATTGACGTTAACTATCTCTATACACAAATCCCTATGCCCAGAATAGACCTAATGGATGTCCTTGAGACTAAGGACTAAACTAAAGCACAGTTCATTATATATAAGATAACTTTAATGATCTCAAGTCTAAGGACACTTGTACAACTATCACTCAGTGAATAACTATTGACACGTGAGTAATCTCCATTAGTTGTTCAACTTATCGAGTCATGTTCAGTGAACTTATTCCCTAATAAGCACCTACATACTAGCTATAGTGTCACCACACAAATGCCTATGAGAACATACATCCTCCTGAAGGGAGCAAGCATAGTATGTACCAATCTTTGCGGATCCACTAACATCCGATTAGTTATCCTATGATCAAGAACTGTTTAAGTCTAGAGTTATCATCTTCTAGATCTCACTATTATAATCTCATTATAATTCTAGAAGCTTTACTCTAAACTATGGTGCATCTTATTTAAAATACTTTAAATAGATAAAGCCCATAATAAAACCAAAATAAGTCTTTTATTAATTTCAATGAAATCAAATAGGAATACAAGAAAGTTCTTCCTAACTCATCATACATGATTGGATTTAGGACAAACACTTTCAAAACCAGCGTCCCCTGTGGCATCCAAAGCCTCCAAGGATAGTTCCGAGGAAACCTCTGCGGAGATTTCTGAAGAGACTTCCGAGGGATCGACTGAAGAGACGTCCGAGGAGACTTCAGATAGTGGTTCTGAAGAGTCTGAGCCTTCTAAGGCCTAAGTTCTTTGCATTATTATGTATTTTTCTTTTTTTAGACAATATCGAACTTTGTAATTGACTTTTAATATTTTCACTTGTATTGTCCAAGTATCATCGAGTTTTCAAACTCAAGTTTATAACTTGGTTTTATCCTTCATAATGCATCAATCTAATAGGCTAGATTAAGCCGAACGCTTTTTATTATAATCTTGGTATTCCTGATACCTTACATAAGATGGGTTCAACCCTGATAAAATCTAAACATATAAAAATCCTAAGCAATCAAAGCTTCAAGGTGCTCTTAAACCTACTTGTCACTCTGATAAGTGAGAATTGTGCTTTAAATATTTTACACATAGTAAACCTTCAGGTTTTGCGCATGCCAAATTCTCGGGACTTCAAAACCATCCATAGTTTCAAGCTTGTAGGTTCCTCTACCTTGAACACTCTTGACCTTGTATGGTCCTTCCCAATTTGGGGCAAGCTTCCCTTTCTGCCCTACACCGGAAGCTTCCACCTTCATTAAGACTAAGTCACCCAATTTGAAGAACCTTTCTTTAAACCTCAGGTTGTAGTAGAATGAAGCCTTTTTCTGATATTCCACTACCTTCGCATGTGCCTCATCTCGCACTTCATCAATTAGATACAGGGCTAACCTTTGCCCTTCCTCGTTTTCCTCAGCACTGAAAGCTTGAATCCTGGGAGAGGAATGTGTTATCTCTATAGGAACAACTGCTTCTACCCCATATGCTAACATGAAGGGAGTTGCTCCAGTCGTGACCCTACAAGTAGTCCTATAGGCCCTTAGTATTGGGAGTATTTCATCCACCAAGTTATTCATCGACTTCTCGATCCTCTTCTTTAGTCCATCCAGGATTATCCGATCCGCAACTTCCGCTTGCCCATTGGCTTGCGGGTGAGCCACAGAGGTGAATCGTAATTCAATTTCATTCTCCTCACAATACTTTTTGAATTCCTCATTGTTGAATTGTGTTCCATTATCAGTGACTAGGATGCGGGGAATTCTATATCGGCACATGATATTTTCCCACAGGAATTGTGCAACCTGCTTAGTTATGATTTTGGCCAAAGGCTTGGCTTCAATCCACTTTAGTAAAATAATCAATGGCTACAATCAGGAACTTCCTTTGTGTCGTGGCCACGGGGAAAGGTCCAAGTATATCCATTCCCCACATAACAAATGGGATAGGTGAGTTGATGGAGGTCAGCATCTCGGGGGGTTGTCTAACGACAGGTGCATGCTTCTGGTAGTGGTCACACTTCTTCACATATTCTTTGGCATCGGCCATCATTTCCGGCCAATAAAAGCCTAAACGGGTTATCTTATGAGCTAGCGCTCTGCCCCCCAAGTGTTGCCCGCAAATACCTTCATGCACTTCTTCAAGAGCCAAGCGTGCCTGAGACACCTTAAGTAGAGAACCACAAAAGATCTTTTATACAAAATCCCATCTATCAAAGAGTACCTTAGCGCTCGAACAGCCAACTTCCGTGCTTCAGTAGCATCGTTTGGAAACCATCCGGTTTGAATATGAGTCTTAATGGGATCTATCCATGACGTCCCCAAACCTATAGGAGCTACAAGCTTAACATCAATGCTCCGTGTCTTCAGAACGCGGAAGTATACACTTCCTGAGCTTTCCTCTATCTCAGATGAAGCAAATTTTGATAATGCATCTGCCTTAGCATTTTCCTCCCCCAAAATGTGCTTAACATGGCATTCATCGAATTGGGTCATCACAGCCCTTACTAGGCGGACATACTTAGCCATCGTATTATCCCTTACCTCAAACTCTCCCTTCACCTGGGATATGACCATTTTCGAGTCTCCACAGACCTTCAAGTTCTTGACTTTCAGTGTCCCTGCTAGGCCGCGACCAACTATCAGAGCTTCATATTCTGCCTCGTTGTTTGTGGTCGGGAAATCTAATTTCATAGCATATTCAATCAAGAACCCACCAGGGCTTTGTAAAACCAAACCTGCTCCACTTGAGTTTATTTTTGATGCTCCATCAAAATAGATGACCCAATATTCCTTGTCTTTATCATCCTTTTCTTTGTCCCCCTTATCAACTTCCTTGTCTTGAGGTATGGTATCTTCCTGCCCCTGACTTCTTGGTTGGGTATGGTACATTCCACCATGAAGTCAGCCAATGCCTGGGCTTTTATTGCCGTTCGTGGCTTATACTTGATATCGAATTCTCCCAGCTCTATTGCCCACTTGATCAACCTCCCACTAGCCTTGGGACTATGAATGATATTTCTCAGGGGCTGATTTGTTAGCACCTCAATTTGATGAGCCTGAAAGTAAGGACGTAACTTTCTTAAAGCCATCACCAAAGCTAAAGCAAACTTCTCAATAGTTGAATAATTCAACTCAGCTCTATACACAATTTTGCTGACATAGTATACGGGTTTTCTGGATTTTCAGTTTCTCCTTAACCAATACAGCGCTCAAGGCACTCTCTGAAATGGCCAAGTACAAGTACAATACTTCATTCAAAGCTGGCTTGGCTAACAACGGAGCATGGGCCATATATTTCTTTAATTCCTCGAATGCCTTCTGGCTTTCCTCACTCCATACAAAATCCTTAACCTTCTTTAAGGACTTAAAGAATGACAAACACTTGTCCCCAGACTTTGAGATGAATCGTCCCAATGCAGCAAGCCTCCCGGTGAGCTTTTGAACATCTTTGATAGTTTTTGGGGGTTTCATGTCCAGGATTGCTTCTATTTTATCGGGATTGGCCTCGATTCCTCTCTTGGAGACCATCAATCCCAAAAAATTTCCAGATCCTACTCCGAAAGCACACTTTGGAGGATTTAACATCATCTTATGATATCTCAGGACTTTAAAAGATTCCCTCAAATGGGTTATATGGTCAGTCTTTAATAGACTCTTGACTAACATGTCATCAACATAGACTTCCATAGTCTTGCCAATAAGTTCCTTAAAAATTTTATTTACCAGCCTTTGATAGGTGGCTCCTGCATTCTTGAGACCAAATGCCATAACAAGATAACAATAAATACCAAAGTCAGTGATGAATGATACCTCTGGATGTCGTCCTTGTGCATCTTGATCTGATTGTATCCACTAAACCCATCCATAAAGCTCAGCATCTCATGCCCAGTAGTGGCATCTATCAAAGTATCAATCCTTGTTAATGGAAAACAGTCCTTAGGACATGCATCATTCAGATCAATGAAGTCCACACACATCCTCCATTTTCCATTGGCCTTTTTCACCATTACAGGGTTTGCTAACCATTCCGAAAATTGGATCTCCTCAATGAAACCAGCCTCTAAGAGTTTCTCTACTTCCTGTTTTATAGCTTCTTGCCTCTCTGGGGCAAAACTTCTTTTCTTTTGCTTCACTGTCTTCCGATTTGGATCCACATTCAGCTTGTGAGTAATCAATTTCGGGTCTATGCCTGGCATATCAGCTGCTGACCAATGAAACACATCACTATTTTCTTGCAAAAATTTCACCAACTTCCCTCTAAGGGGCTCCTCTAGTACGGCTCCAACGAAAGTCACCTTCTCAGGATCCTCGGGAGCTAAAGGAATCGAGACCAAGTCTTCAGCTGACTTTCCTCTTTTCTCATCATTCTCTCGGATATCCAGATCTTCAATAGGAAGAACCTGCCCCCAACTCCATCTGCCCTCAAAGAGGCCAAATAACAACTTCTAGCCATTTTTTGATCTCCTCTTTCTTCTCCAATCCCATACTGGGTGGGAAACTTCATTACTGAATGGTAGGAAGAAGGGACTGCCTTAAAGACATGTATCCCTGTTCTTCCCATTATAGCGTTGTAAGTCGAACTAGCCTTCACCATCACAAAGTTCAATATTTGTGTTGCTTGCCTTGGTTCCTGACCTATGGTTGTTGGCAACTTGATTATCCCTTCCACGGGGAACTTTACTCCAGCAAATCCATATATCGGCATATCGGTCCGGGTTAATTGAGAATCATTATAACCCATCCTCAAAAAGGTGTCATGGAGTAAGATATCCACTGAAGCACCATTATCTACGAGGACCCTCTTCACCTTGATGTACTTCCTGGCCCTATCTTGGAGCTGCAACATGCTTTCAGGGGGCGTTTGGCCAAGGACATCTTTAAAAATTCATCCATAGTTCCATGTTGCAGTGCTATCATGGCTACCTTGTCATAAAGGTCCGGGACTTTTAAAGCCTCCTTTGTGAAATGATTCAGGTATTCTCTCAAGGATTCCTTCTCTCCTTGTACAATGCTCATGAGGGATGCTGAACTTTTCTCATGCACTCTCCCGCTGATGAACTTCTTAATAAAAGCCTGACTTAATTCTCTGAAGGACCCAATAGAGTTCGGGGGCAAACGGCTATACCATCTTTGAGCCATACTCGACAGGGTTTGAGGAAAGGCCCGACACTTAATAGCGTCATTCACGGGCTACATCAATAGTGCATTAGAGAATATCCAGACATGATTAGCGGGATCTCCCGTGCCATTATAAGCTTTGATAGTGGGCATCTTAAACTTCCTTGAGATATGGGCATTCATTATCTCCTCAGTGAATGGTGGAGTAGGATCATCAGAATCTCCAAGGGGAAGAAGATTGCTTGGATCAGCTCTTGGGGCTACAGCCCTTCTTTGTGTCGGACCATCCAAGTCTATGATTGGAGGAGGATTCCTCCTCCTTGGAGGTAGTGGGGGTCTGGTATTCTGTTGCGCCTCCAAGTCGCGCTTCAGCCTTTGAATCTCAGCCTCATGAGCCCTGATCCTTTCCTGCAATTCTTGAGAATTCGTCCCTTGGGTGCTCCTAGGATGTTGGAGACCATCAGCGATCAGCTCTTTGCCAGCACGCCTCCTTCTTGGGGCCCCTTCATCATCTGAAGATTCAGAGTCTCTCTTAGTATAAGGACCAGAAAATTCATGATCTTCAGGGATAGGAGCCAAACCTCGTATGTAGGGGGGCGATCGCCCTCGTGCTTCACTTTCACTTCGCCCAGCATGTCCACTTCCTCCACATACTCACTGTAAACTGAGGGACTAACATATCACTTTTAATATTATTAGAGCCGTAAATGAATAAAATCGCTCGTGAACAAAACTCGGATCAGTTTGTATAATTAAACTCGATTCGTTTTGTTTTCTTATACTAGTCGTTCTTGAACATGAAAATTAGTTAAGATGAGTAAACAAGCCGAGACGAGTTTTTAATTTGTTCGACCACTCTGCTCATTGAGTTCGGAATCGAATCGGACTCGGCTCGAACTCGGCTAACTCAGCTCGAATTTTTTTTATATAAATTAAAATTATAAATTATTTGTAATCACTTAAAATAGTTTTATTAATACAATTTCTCATCAATTATTAAATATTTAATTAATGTTTTTTTTTTATATTCCTCAATTAAACACTTAATTTTTTGTAAGGAAACTGTTAGATATTGTTACCACGATCTATTCGTCTACAATTCTTCATATTTTTATAAACAACATTAAATAACTTATAATTTATCAAATAAATTTAAGTAAAATATTAAAATATAGTAAAATTTGAACGTCAATATTTTAAAAATTAATGTATGATTTCTAAAGTTATGAATGCCTCAATAATTTAATTGGATATTTTCTTGAAATTCGACTTGAAAAATAAAAATGATATAGATGAATAAACAAGTGTAGAGTATGAGTGTGTATATCATTATAAGATAAAACCACTATTTGATCTTAATGCAACTTATAAAACTATAATTTATACTTTAAGGCTAGTCAAGTAAAAATATATTCGAACCAGTGATGGACAACTCGACTTTATTTGGACTCGGCTCGAGTTTAGCTCAACTTGATTGTTCGTGAGCAAACATGTAATTGGCTCGTTAATAAACGAGCCAATCTTAAATATCATTTTTCATTCGATTATTAATGTCGGCTCTGCTCGTTTCAAAAATAATTAAGTTCGAGTCGATTCGTACAAAATTTGGATCGGTTGTTCGCTTGTATATCGAAAACACTACATTCTCATGTTCTCAAGACGTGAATGTAAATCTTTAAAAAAAATGAAAATCAATAAAAAGGCCATCGCGCGTGTAAAGAAATGAGTAACATATATTTTCATCGAAAATAGAATAGTAAATTGTGTACAAGTTCTCGTTCAAGATTTTAAACCTCAAGCCTCACTTTCAATACCCGCCCCCTGGACATATATAATATATATATAATTCTCTCAAGATTGTAAATGCTCAACATTCGAGAAGATCAGTCTTGTCACAGATCTATATATACAGACAAATAAAATGTATCTACATATTGAAGGAGAAGAGCAATTTTCTATTAAGTGAAAGATGGTTTTACAGAAAGAAAAGTAAGTCACTTCGTTGTACAATGAGCTATGCAGAGGATGTAAAATAACAAGTTCTATATTGATAAGCAGGATAGATGAGCAATAACTAACATTCAATGAGCAGTCAACGTCTTGTAGTTGTAGATGATAAGTAAACTTTGAATGGTGCAATAAGTTCTTCTACTTTGTGCAGGCCATGGTACTCTAAAATGACTTTTAATTACAAAGTTGAAAAATCTGAAATAAAACATCAAAAAATTGAAGTGGGTATTTGTTTTACAAATGCTCAAGACATGACGTTTATGATTGGATGCCCAAACTGGGTGATTGTTTTGCTTTAGACAAAAGAAATGGTCAAAAAAATTACATTTAGCTTAAAACTTTGAAGTTAGAAATTGTGAATGGCAGTAAAGAAATGCTAGGAGTAACCTACATTTAGATTTCATCCGATCTTTTTTTCATTGTCAGATTGGTCTTTTGTTGAAAAGCACACTCTATATATTACATTTTTTATGTGTTCAGGATATAGACATTGTGCTGGTTTAGGAATTTAGGGCACCTAAGTCAAATATAATTTTTGCGGCCTCATATTGTTGTACCAAGGACTCAAGATAAAAAGTCCAACATGACTTAATTGTAATAATTAAATAACATTTAAATAAAGACCCGTTAGGCCCAATTATATTAAAAATAGTCATTTAAGCTCTTCTATAAAAAGGAAGTCCAAGGCTCATTTGTAAGGGGTGGATAATGAAATAAAAAAAATACTTCCTTAAATATTATTCTCATATATTTGATAAATATTCGGGTACATCATTTGGCGCTAGAAGGAGTTTTATTCCTAAATTCCAACGAAATCATGATTGTAGAGGATATTGATCCGCAAGAAGCTGGACCGGTGCTGCCAACAGAAGTAACGGGGATGATCCCCACCGTTCCTAAGGGCCACGACGATCAAGGACCGTCAAAGCAACCAGCGCTACAACCGAGATATTTGTTCCCTCCTCCAGAGAGAGCTACTCACGGCCAACCGTGGTATCTGGCCGTCACAGAACCGCCAGCGAGAAAGCGCAAGTATAAATCACATCAGCGCCAGCGAATTCAAACATCGAAGGGCAAACAACTACTCTCCAGTGACATGCGCCTACACCTGGAGAAGGTTGAAAGCATAAAATCGTAGGCAGCAGAGGAACTTGAGTATCCAGTGTACTCCGATGAAGAGCTCGAACCTGAGGATCTAGTGTACGCCTCCTACAAGTTAAGCTTGAGCGAAAACGTGAGATACATCACCTACGCTGAGAGCCCCAACAGACAACAATAGCAAATTAAGTCTTGGGGAATGAATATTATGATGATGAGGATGATCCAGCATATGAGTATGAGTCGTCCGCTGAGTCGACATATTGGCAACCACGCGAATGCCGACAGCGGATGACATCGTTAGCCTATGCCTGCCAAAAAACTGAATTCACGGAAACTATATCCCATGAGGAATTTGCTAAGATGCAAGAGAAAATGGCACAAATGTGAAACCTAATGCGCAATCAATCGGGGTTCGAGACCATCGGATAAAGCCCCATCTCCCTAGTACTTGATAAAGCACGCATCGATAAAACATTGAAAACTCCTTCGCTCGACCACTTTGACGGTTCAACCGACCCCCTAGCATTTTTGAACATCTTTGATGGTCGAATGACATTTTTTGGACACTCCAAAATTGCTCGATGCCAATTCTTCTCCATATGTTAGCAAGGCACGGCACTTCCTTGGTACAACAATCTACCCCCTTCCCCCCCCCCCCCCCGATCCATCGACTCGTGGTCTACTTTAAAATGCAAATTTCAAGCTCGTTTCTCTAGCAATTACAAAGGCATAAAGGTCACGGCATCCTTAATGATCATGCACCAACGATCAAACGAGAGTCTCTGAAGTTTTTTAACTCGATTCGGAGAAGAAATTACAGAAATCTCAGATATCGTAGAACAAATGGCCGTAAATTTCCTGACGGCGGGTATCGACAAGTCTCGGCATGGCTTACTCCTCGAAGAAATTTTCGAAAAACGTCCAAAAACTCTACAAGCAGCCTTCCAAATCATCGAACATCGTATGAAGCTACAGGAAACGGTGAGTTGTATATAGTCGCCATGACGTTCTTCGAGATACGAGTGTCGTCACAGCTATAGCCCAAGATCCCCGGCGAAGGAACGATAACAAGACCTCCGTCACTCTCCGAGAAGCAGAGCAGTCGAGCCCCCCTCAAGAGACAGGAGAGAGAGAGAGATTGGCAACCTCACTCCCGTCTAGAAAAAGAATTTACCAAGCTTAATACAGAAAAGGCAACAATTTTAGCCTTGCTAAAAATAGAACCAGATTATCGCCCACCAAGACCAATGAAACCCGACCAACCCCCGAGCTGAAGGTATCGTGACTACCACGAGGATACCGACCATACGACTGAACAATGCTTCTAGTTGAACAATCTAATTGAGGGTAAAAATTTTCGAGGATAGTCAGTCCATTATGTCGAGCAAGGAGGCACACATCACCATGACCGGAGATATGATGAAGATAGAATCATCGATGTGATCTTCGGAGGCATAGCAGCCGGGGGCGCTTCTAATAACTCGCGTAAGACATATGCACGTGAAGTAATCAATATCAACCCCTCTCCGGTGAAACTCCCCTGTGCGAACGCTTCTCTTGTCATATCATTTTTCGATGATGACTATTACCTAGGCCTCATCGAGGGTCACCAAGATGCTCCCGTAATATCCACTCGTGTGGGGACCAACACTGCTAAGAAAATGCGGAATTTTTGTAGATATTTTGTACCATCACGCCTTTGCGTGCATTGACATTAGCGATCGTAAACTTGTAAATTCTCGAACCCCACTATACGGGTTCACCGACAATGAGATTCATGTGGTGGGTACCATCGACATGCCAATTTGGTTCGCCTTCATGTCAGATTTGGAAAGTAATGAAATTACATGTGGTGAGCGCCTTGTTCAGTTTCAACGCCATCCTAGGCAGCATAACAATCACCACTTTAAGAGCAATCACATCTATCACCCATTTAAAAATGAAGTTTCCCACAGAATTTGAGGTCGCGGAAGTCATCGGAGATCAGGCTGGCACCCGCCAATGTTACTTAACAACAGCCTCTCCAAAATCCAAGATATCCAGTAAAATGGAAGTCAACCAAGTCCTCGACATCGACCTCAGAGAAATGATCGACATCCCTGTAAGTAACTCATGCTCTCCAGTCGAGGAAATGAAAGAGATCGAATACATTGAAGGAATCTCCGATAAGATGACTCTCCTAGGCAAAAATTTGACAAATCGTCTTAAGCTCGAAATAACGAATCTCATTCGTGAGTTCGCAGAAATTTTGCCTAGGACCTTAAGGACCTGCCAGGTATTCCCGAGATCGTAGCTCGACATTCGCTACATATTGGAAAAAACATAACCCCAATAAGGCATAAACGTCGAATATTCTCAGAAGAAAAGAAATCGGCCATCGACCAAGAGTTAGATAGGCTCCTCGCAATTGGCTTCATCACACCGGTCAAGTTCCCTACATGGATTTCCAACGTCATTTTGGTCAAGAAAAATAACGGCAAGTGGCGAATGTGCATCGACTATTCTGATGTTAATAGGGCATGTCCAAAAGACTTTTATCCTCTACCGAATATCGAATAACTCATTGACGCTACATCAGGCAGGGAACTCCTATCAATCATGAAAGCCTTCTCGGGCTACAATCCGATAAAAATGAACAATCAAGACTTGGAACATATGGCATTCATCACACATCGAGGCATCTTTGGGTACCTTATCATGCCTTTTAGTCTCATCAATGCTAGTGCCACGTTTGAGCAAACCATGAACATTATTTTTGGTGCCCAGACAGGCATAAACATGTTAATTTACGTCGACGATATGATCTTCAAGTCGACAAAAGCTTCAGATCACGTGAAAGACCTCTGGGAAACCATTGAGAACGCGAGAGCCCACAACATGTGCCTAAACCCGGCCAGGTATTTCTTCGGCCTCACGGCCGGGAAGTTCCTCGAATTCCTGGTCACTCAGCAGGGAATAGAGGCCGACCAGGCCCAAAAAAAGGCAATCCTGGAAATGGAAAAACCGAAATTTGTTAAGGATGTGCAACGACTAACAGGGTGCATCGCTTCCTTGAGACGTTTCATTCCCCAATCATCGAAGAAGTGTCTACCTTTCTTCTCGATAATAAAGCAAGCATCAGAATAATCAAAGTTTGAGTGGAACAACGATTGTCAAAACAGCTTCACGGAGCTAAAATCAATTCTCACTAATCCTTCGATCCTCACGAGGCCTTAGCAGGGCGAACCCCTGAGGGTTTATCATTCGGCTACCGATAAAACTGTTGCAGCTATCCTCGTACGACTGGAAGACGACAAAGAAGCCCCAGTTTATTACATCAACCACGCATTATGCGACGCCGAGACTAGGTCTCCACAAGTGGAGAAACTTTTGTATGCACTGATCATCGCGAATCGGAAACTCCATCATTACTTCCAAGCAAGGGAGATTCATATCCTAAAAAATCAGCCGCTCAAGCGAATCTTACAAAAGCCTGATATGACCGGTAGGCTCGCTGCATGGACTATCGAGCTTAGGCAATTTTTCATCGAGTATAAACCACGGACTGCAATTAAAGCCCAAGTACTGTCGGACTTCGTCGCTGAATTCCAGTTTACAAACAAATAATTGAAACCCGAATTCGACCACTCGAGGGTATGGTTGTTGTTCGTCGATGGCTCGTCCATGAATAACTTGGGCAGAGCAGGCATAATATTAATCAGACCCGAAGGTTTTAAAGTGCAACAAGCTCTTAAGTTCATATTTCAAGTTACAAATAATGTAGCAGAATATGAGGCACTCATCGCCGGCTTAAAGCTCATAATAGAACTCGAAGCAAAAATTATACTCCCCCCGTCCCGTTCGATTCTATACGTTTACTATTTGCACGTATTTCGAGGCTTCTATAAAGTATAGTTTGATAATGTTTTTTTTAAATTTTTTTTGAATAAAAGTTTAAACATGAAACTTTTATTCAGAAAAAAAAATTAAAAATATTGTGGAGTTATGTTTTAAATGAGCATTGAAAAGCGTGCCGAAAAGTAACGTATAGAATTCAACGGGACAGAGGGAGTATATATTTGGTGATTCCAGCTGGTAGCCAAACAAGTAAATGGTGAATTTAAGACTTATAATGATAAGATGACATTGTACTCAGCCCGAGCTCTGGAAATACCGCAAAGGTTCTCTTACTGGAAAATATCGAATATCGACATAAATGAGAACCAATGGGCCGACTCCTTGTCGAAGCTCGCCTCTTTAGAACTTCCAAGCAATCCATGCCCAATATACGTCGAGGAGCTTCCATTCCCCTCGATCGATGTGGAGTCGATAAACGATATTCAAAGTGCCACAAACTTGCGAAAGCCCTTCATTGAATATATCCTGGATAACATATTTCCATAAGCGAAAGCCGATGCTCGTTTACCGAGTAGAAGGAACGAGTCTGTTTCGCCGGACCCTAACAGAAACCATACTCCGCTGCATCGGACCCAATGAAATCTAATTGGCGATCGTCGAGGTTCACACAAACATTTGTGGTAAACATATGGGAGGAAAAAACCAGGCATTTAAGATCAAGCGACATGGACTATACTGGCCCACGATGCGCAAGGACTGCGAAGACTATGTCAAGAAATATCGTGCATTCCAAATGCACGGCAATGTCAGTCACCAACCCTCGACCCAGCTAACCTCAATACTCGCTCCATGCCCATTCTTTTAATGGGGTGTAGATATTATAGGAACATTCCCGAAGTCCAAGAACCAATGCCAATATATCGTAGTCGCCATCGATTACTCAACAAAATGGATAGAAGCAAAACCGCCGGCAAAAATCAGGGAGAAAGACATGATAGAATTTTTCATGGAATATGTGGTTTTTCGCTTTGGAATCCCCAAAATCCTTGTCTCCGAAAACGGAACCCAATTCATCGTGGTAAAATTCAAAAAAGCCTTAGAAGAACTGAAAATTCATCATATCAAAGCCTCCGTAGCTTACCCCCAGGCCAATGGTTTAGTTGAGGTATCCAACAGAACTATTCTCCAAGGATTGAAAAAATGAATTGAAGAAATCCCACGTTGCTGGGTAGATGAACTTCCAAACGTGTTGCGGTCATACATGACGACTCATCGTTCAGCTACTGGTGAAACACCATTCCGCTTGGCCTATGGCGTCGACGCCATTCTCCTCGTCGAGGTGAGTTTGATCTCCCCCCGGGTTGAGGCATTTGATCCATCCCTTTCCCTCGAAGGTCTAAAGTTCCATAACGACCTACTAGAGGAAACTAGGGAAGATTCGAGGCTACGGATGATAGCGCAGCAGGAAAAAACTGCCAAGTACTTTAAAAGGATGGTAAACAAAACATTCAAGGTTAATGACCTAGTGCTCCGAGAAGCTGCAGCATCATAGCCCCTGACGACGGGAAAGCTCAAGTCCTCGTGGGAAGGCCCATACAAGATTGCCAAATTTGTAAACTCAGCAACCTATGAGCTAGCTCCATTAAGAACACATGGAACGGGGTTCATCTTAAAAAGTTTTACCCATAACTTTCATTATCTCTGTTAAGTTAAAGCTTGTAAGATACTATTTAAAATCTACCCCGATGCAATGAGGGTCATTATGAGACCCCCATTGAGGGTCAATTAAATTATAATACAAAAGTTTCACTTCTTAATCATGCTATATTCCTCAGTGGAATAATCCACACCCCATCGAAGGCCGATAAAACGACGCTAATATAAATATCAAACCCTAACAGAAAACATATAGATGATTAATTTCAAAACATATAAATGTCTAGTTTCAAAATATCTTGCAATAAATTACGAAACAATTGATCATACAAGTACACTCCTCGAACATAAAAGGCTATCTAAGTAAGGAGAAACAACTCCCACATAGCAAACAACTGGGGAACAAAAGTGAAGATAAGTCACAAAAATACTTTAACAAACTCAAAAAGAAAAAACCATCCAAAAATAGGAGAAATTCATCATCCATAAACCATTAAAGTAAAAACAAACTTCCCAAATCAATAAACCAAAGTACGAAACAACCATCCAAATAACATCTAAACGATAAAACAACAGTCCCCGCTTAAAGTAGTACATAATTCACGGGGCATACCCCGCCTTCATATGTCGGTTGGTGCAGGAGGACCTCGAGGGGCCCCATGCGCCAGGGCAAAGTCTCGAACATACTCTTCAAAAGAATGGCCAATGATGTCTACGCCAACTCCCGATAACCTCGTTAGGCAATGACCGTAACCATCACCCAATGCCTTAGCAACATCCTCCACACTCTTTTGAAGGTCAACCTTCAGCTTATTATTTTCCCTGACCAATGACTTGTTAGAGTCAAGCACGCGGTCTATTTCAACTTCCGCTGACTCCCGCTTACTCTTTTCTTCATCCCTCGCCAAGGTCATCTCCCTCAAAGCTTTCTCCAGGCTCTCAATCTTTTTACTCATTTCATCTCGACCTGCCTCCAACTCCCCCACTTGCTTACTGAGCTTAGTATTAGTAGTAGACAACTCACCAACCTGTCGTTCAACCTCGACATATTGGTCCTCAAATTTCTTCTTCTCCTTCTCCATAGCAGCGAGGTCCGCGGTAAGGCGAGAAACACTCTCTCCCTCCACATCATTCTTAAATTCCTCCAGAATATTGGTGAAATCATACAGAAACTAAGACAATCCAAAGACACACATTAGTCAAAATAAAAATGGAGATAAGTTACAAATAAAATTTGACACGAGCACATTAAAGTAAAACAAGAACATACCCGGCCAGCGCGACTCATACATCTATCATCTATGTCGCTTCTATTCTTAGAGGAGTATGAGACCGCGTCCTGTGAAAGATGAAAGGCCTTAAAAGCTTGGACAGGAACAAACGAGCCCCCAGTCCATCGCTCAGACGGTTGAAACTCGACGTGAACTACCTCCCAAGGTGTGTGCGGTTCGGAGGAAGGATTCATAAAAGCTCATCCCCCAATTATCGTCAAGGTCTTATTCACAGCAGACCGAGCCACATCCCTCAAACCATCTATATCACCTCGGGGCCGCTTTCGAGTCACCACCTCGAAGCCCTCACAAACAACCTTCTCCCGATCCTCGATGACACAGTCTCCTTTATCATCAATCAGCTCCAGCAAAAGTGACTTCCCAACCTTTGACGGACCGGCTTTGGAACCTCCCACCTTCGACGCATCTTCAGCTCCATTACCATGCTTCTAAACCAAAAACATCATTGCCTTGTCCATTTTCCCACCTCGAACTCCGCTGTCAAGAACCTCTTTCAAAGTACTGTTAGTGTTTGTGCTCTAGAGACAACATTGTTATGTTTATGTTATGAGGCATTTAGATTATTAATTATGATTTTATGGATTATTCTTTAGTAATTTATTATATCTTTATTTTCTGCGATAAAATGTTAGATTAATAAATGTCCTTGGAATATGATATGTAAATCTATATCTCTAAATACGTGACTTAGAAATGAGATTATGAGAATAATATTGATATTCCTAAAGGTCACTAGTCAAGTATTATTGTTAAGGGATGATAATAAATACGTTGAGACTAGTGTGTTTGTTGAATGATGATCACATCTCATTAATCATAGGTATGGTGATACTAAAGTCAAAACACAGGCACATGTATTAGATACATGGTGCTGGATTGACCCGTTGTGAGATAGTACATGTTTAAAGTGTCATAAGTTAATCTCACAGTGATAATGATGTATTGGTCCTTAGACCTGAAATCATTATATTTCTATACGAGAAATAATATACTTTGATACTATTGAAAGTTATCCTTGACCGGGTAATAATAAAAGTAGACATTGGGTATATTATGAATCATATGAGAAATATGAATGATCTAGATGGGATTTAGCCCTCCTTTATTAAAAGAGTGATATTATTGGCCTCTTGATTGAGTAAGACTATAAAATGCATGGTTGTGCTCAAATAGTGATTTGTTTAATAGTTTACTCATTGATTAAGGAAAGAAGGATTAAACGTTAACAGAGGATGACACAATGTATGCCTCGAGTTTGATCTATAATATAAGACTAACAGGATTATATTACATTTTACATTATTCACGAAAGGTTTAATTGAATCACCAGTTATTATTATTACTTGGGGAGCAATGATGTATTACTAGATGTCACTCATTGTTTATAATTTTATTATTAGAAAATAAAATTATTGCTAACGTAATAATAACCTAAAGGGTAACACACAAAGAACGTTTAAAACGAAGTGTTATTTAAATTATGAATTTAAATATTTTATTGTTGTTAATTTTAATTTAATTATTAAATTAATTAAGTGAGATTTATATATAAAAATTCGAATTTAATAATAAAATAAATCTAAAATCAGAATGGGTCCTTTTAGAAGCCCATTATGATTAGGGTTAGGCCCGAATCCCCTCTCTTCATATATATACATTAAGATGTATTTTAGGGTTTAGTTGAAAATATCACGTTTTTTAGAAAACCCCAGCACCTCTACATCTTAGAGAGGCGAGAGAGAGAGAGAGAGAGAGAGAGAGAGAGAGAGAGAGAGAGAGAGAGAGAGAGAGAGAGAGAGAAGAGACAACTAAATCGGCTAATACCGGCTCCGGTGATCGTTGGACGATCGGACGTTCATGTGGATACCTTGGAGAGCAGATCTTTGAAAGGAGGGCCGCTATGTTGGTTCATCAAGATCAGAACGTTCATCACAGTCAGAAGGAAAGCTTTATTAAGGTAAACATCAATTCTCCATAATTATCCGGTCATTATACATAGATCTTGCGGTAGGGATTCGAAATTTTTATTTTTCTGTTGCGTTTTATTGCTCGAATCCCTAACAAGTACCACCAGCGACTACATCACAGAAGGACAAAACTTAATCACCATCCAACAAAACCAAAAGATATAAATATGCATGTAAGCAACAACAACAACAACAAATAAGCAATAAAATCGGTCATATATCCTTACAACGGTGCTGTTCTAGGAACTTGTCATCTTTTATTTGCAGATGAGAGTAAACCGACATCGGCCCGTGAAACCCATCTAGGTAATCCGCATCATACTTATCCAACTTATTTAACGAGTCAAGAGTATGCTGACCGACCTTGCGGCAGGGTCGAATAAATTCCAAATCTGGACCCCCGAAGTATAACCACTTTGGGTGATACCCCGAATTCGATGAGCGCACGCTAACAATTTTCATTCTCTTGTGACGGGTGGCAAAATAAACATGTCCCTCATGATAACGTATACTGTAAATAGAGAAAAATATCTGATTCGTCGGCACCCGACCCCTCTCATAACACAACGTGAAGAACCCACTTACATGAGCAACAGAATTCAGAGTCAACTGACCGACCCCACACTCGATTGCCTCATAAAGCGCCAATTGAAATGGATGCATTGGGAGTCAAAACCCAAACTCAAACAAGATCAGAGGGATCCCGTGCATCCCATACTCGGGCATCATCCAAACCCGATCATCGGGACCCAGTACTCGATACCTATACCCGTTATCAAAATCTGCCTACTTCTGATCACCCACTTCAAGGGGCTTTTTTTCAGGGTTTCGATCAGAAACAGTCTTTATAGAGGAAGAAGAACTAGCCATATTCATAACTTGTAACAAAGACGAAAGATTTATGCAAGATAATATCAGACGGATAATGACAAGTACAACCATGATGTAAAAGTCACAACTTTGCAAAGAAAAGAAAAGAAAGAAGGAGATGAGCTTACATGTGAAGATGGAGTGGCTGTAGTCAGGCAAGAAGCGGCAATCTTATTCAAATCAGGAAGGAAAGTCGAACAGTTCCCTTGCTCTCCCAATAAGAAAAAAGTTCTTTTAAGAAAGGGGGGGTACGGAATATATATAGTTTCCCTGAAAAAACAACACAAACAAACAAACAACAAACAAACAAAGTATAACAAAATATATCCTACCTTTGCCTTGATTTGTTATTATATATTTTTTATTTTAATTATTCACCAACTTTGATTATACTTCATTTTATCTCTCCTATCCAATTTTCAGAACCCAAAAGCAAATCTATACATGCTGCTACAAATAGAGGGGATAAATGTTGGATGAAGGATTCAAGAAAAAAAGCACAAGATGACTTAATTGTAATAATTAAATACTTCCTCCGTCTCTTTCAATTATTTACATTTTTTAAAGAGTGTCTGACACGCGTTTTAAGGTGCATATAAAGTATAGTTATGTAATTTTTTTTACAATTTTGTTTTTCTGAATAAAAATTAAAACATTCAATTTTTATTCAAAAAAAGAAAATTGTAAAAATAAGTTACATAACTATACTTTTTATGTACCTTAAAATACATGTTAGACACTTTCTTAGAAATGTAAACAATTGGAAGGGACTGGTGCAGTAGTATTTAGATTAGGCCTATTAGGCCCAATTGTATTAAAAATAGCCATTTAAGCTCTCCTTTGAAAAGGAAGCCAAGGCATTTGTAAGAGTTGGATAATGGAATAAAGAAAAGACTTGCTTAAATATTATTTTCGTGTATTTGATTAATATTTGGGTACAATATATATATATATATATTGCATATTTAAAAATTTATGTATATATGAATTTCGAAAATGTAAAGGAGGTTAAGTAGAGGTCTTACTCCGCCAACATGAAAAGTACATATTTATACTCTTTCTAGAAAAGCAAACATTATTTTGGTGAAATATAATAATATCAAATTAGCAAATTTTGGTTATCACTCTAATTTATAGATAAACTTTCGACGCGGGGTCAATTCCGGCCAACTTTCAAAATAAAATGTATGAAAGAAAGTATTTTTGCTATGTTTATGAGTTTTGAATCGATAGTTATAATCATTTAATTTTAACATTAACAACCGTGAATGACTGAATGTAGAGCAAGTCCAACGATATCTTAGCATGTTCCCTATATATATTATAAAATAATGAATATTAGTAATTTAGGAGATCAAACTATCAGTTCACTTTGTCAACTAAAATTATCATTACTATTACAAAACAATCTTGGAATCTTGTTAAAGACAGTATAACAGCAAATTCGCACTTTGATTTCTAAACCTGAATTGTATTTAATTAACCTCTTTGATATAATAAACTTAATCATATTTAAAACCATACCAATAATCACAGTTCACAACTAGATGAAATATATTTCACTACATTAATACCATAAATTTGCCAAGTTCATGCACGTTATTACATCTCCTCACTAGCAACAACAATACATTAGCAACATGAGCTTGATTATTAAATCTGTATTAATCTATAACACAGAATGAACCTTGTCATCTTTGATGAAAGTTGCTATCAGTTTCATCAGTGATCCGGCCTTCTCACAATTCGGGTCGAACAAATGAAACACATGATCCGTCCCTTTAGTCTCCACAATCTCAACCTCTCCTTTCCACTCACTCTTTTTCAAAGCCTCGTAATAACTCCAAGCCCTTACACTCAAAAAATCATTCTCAGCGGTTGTAATCAGCACTTTCCCGCACCCAAGCTTTGCCAACAAACCCGGATTCGCAGCCGGGTTCAATCTCGGGTCATCCAGACCCGTTTCAGTACCGGAGCAACAATAAATCCATAAATCATGAGGTTTGTTATTCCCGAAATACGGATGAACCAAAATTATTCCCGAAATTTTGACACCTGACTCGAGTCCTTTTACACCCGCCCATGTAGCCATTGTTTGTGAAATATTCGCTCCCGCGCTATCACCCGCCAAAAATAACCGCCCGAAATCCGCATGCTCGTTTACCCACGGGTCAGGACCCGACCCGGATGCATGAGAAACAATCCATTTCAAGGCTTCCCATGAATCATCATAACATGCGGGGATTGGATGTTCGGGTGCAAGCCGGTAATCAACCGAAATAACCATCACATTGCATTGCGACGCGATGGACGAAGTATAAGGAGAGTAAAAAGTCGATAAGGCGGATTCAACAGAGAATCCGCCTCCGTGCATGTACATTAATACAGGGAGTTTCTCTCCCCGTGTCAAAGACCGGGGCAAGAAAATACGAACAGTAACTTCGGGATCAGATGAAACCACAACATCTTTTGATCTGACACCGTTTAAATTTTCTGGTGCAGGCATAAAGGGGTTGACAAATTGCCTTTCAAGTCTGCCATCTTTGTACACAATGAAAAATGGAGTCAAGTCAAGAGCAATATCAGTGGTTTTTGAGTCCATTTCCGAAGGAAAACTCCCCATTTGTACAAGAAAACACAGAGTAAGATATGGAAGAGAACTGAGATTTCTGTGTTCTGCAGTGACACAAAGAGAGTTGAATGCAAATATTAGGCAGCTGCAGAGTTAGTTTATATAGAGAGACATCCCATTATTTAGATCGGAGTAAAAATTTAATGGCGCAACTCAATAATACATGACACCAACGGATCCAACACATATAATAACCGGAATGAGGTATAATTTGTTATTTAGTTAATCCTCATTTTGGTTATGCCGTTACATCCAAATACCAAAAAAAATACTTTGAATCCTGTCAACAACAAACATTTATATTATTATTATTATTATTATTATTATTATTATTATTATTATTATTATTATTATTATTATTATTTATAAAGATACATATAAGTTTTTAGGTTCGAATCTTCCTAACAACAAACATTTATATTATTATTTATAAAAATACATATAAGTTTTGAGGTTCGAATTTCACTGACAACAAACATTTACATTATTATTTATGAATAAAATCTCATCAATCATATACTATTTATGTTATTTGAACTTAACTTGAAATTATACATAATAAAAGTATATTTATATAATCATTATTTACTATTTTAATTATTTATATAAATTTTTAATAAAATTACATAAATTAGAAATGAAAATATATAAATATTAATCAAGACCCGTGAATTGCATGGGCCGTAAGCTAGTACCGCATAAAGTATAAAGTAATGTATGAGGTCAATAATATCTTAGAAAATAATTTATATCGTAGCACATTTATACCATAATAGAATAAGTACATTGCAGAATAATTTGTAATTTGGGTATTTGATTATTCTTTTCAATTACAATAGTTAAATACGGTGTTTACTTTTTACCAATAATAAATTAAAATTGCAAAAGACAAAAGTGAGGCAAATTTAATGTTACAAAAGCTGGAATATTAATTAATAATAAACGATTTCATCAGGTCTTCTTGTTTTGTCTGTTTTTTTGACCATATCTAGACTTTTATTCAAAAAAGAATTGAACAATAATGAAGCTATCATTTTTATTCAACCTAAAATATTTTGGGACGAAAAACTCAATAAACTCATAATGATGACGCTGATTTGTGAGTCTGTCTTTCGTAGATAGACAATCAAACGATTTGTTTAAAAATATGTGTCATGCATGTAATCGTTATTTTGAGCAATTAATCATAAATTAATTGTAAGTAGATTTGTAATTTCAGTCATAATAAATAACAACAAAATAAATATTGATGTTATACTCTACAAAAATTGGTATACATTATTTTTATAACCCTTGTCACCGGTCTTTTTTTGACTAATATGGCTTATATGCCTTACCGAGAAACTGAGACGACAAGAGATAAATCCTTAACCACTTGAGCTATCTCATCGGTCTTTATTTCTTAAAGAATTGTACTGTATCTATCGACCAGGGTAGAATCATCTAAATCCAAATTTTATATCTAAACAGAAAAATGTACGCAATAATATTTTTTAGAGCAACTTTTTTGTTTAATCATTTTGAGAGCAACTAATTACTAAAATATTCATTTGTCACATCAAAATAAAAAATTCAATACAATTGATAATAATTGCATCTGTGATCTGCCCAATAACTTTCATGTAAAAACAACTTCAGTAGATTTTAACTAATTACCCCTCCTCATCATTTCAATTATCCACTTGGTTTTCTACGCGTGTTTTTAAAATACATGGGAACCTATTTATATTTTACATATTTTAAAAAATAAAAAGTCACTATTTACAATTTAATACTAAAAAAGCAAAATATTAGGAAAACATGTGTTCATTGTCTTTAAATAAAACTAAAGCGAACACGTAATTTGAAATGGTGGGTAACAATTTACTCTATTATAATATACTAGCTTACGCCGGGGCGATGCACGAGTCTTGATTAATATTTATATTTTTTTATTTCTATTTTATATAATTTTATTAAAATTCTATAAAAAAATATTAAATAATGATTATATTATTGTGCTTTTTATTGTGTATAATTCCAAGTTAAGTTTAAATAGTATATCATTGATGATATCTTATTCATAAATAATAATGTAAATATTTGTTGTTGATGAGATTCGAACCTCAAAACTTATATGCATCTTTATAAATAATAATATAAATATTTGTTAACGGGATTCGAACCTGAGAACTTATATGTATCTTTATAATAATAATATAAATGTTTGTTGTTGACGGGATTCGAACCTGAAAACTTATATGTATCTTTATAATAATAATATAAATGTTTGTTATTGACGGGATTCGAACCTGAGAACTTGTGGAGTGTATTTTTTAGTATTTAAATCTGACGGCTCTTATTATTTGATGAAGAAGATCTGACGGTCGTGATGGAAAGAGATAACCAAAATAAAGGATTAACCAAATTACAAATTATACCTCATTCCGATTATTATAGTACAGGATAGATATTCTATAGCCTACGCGTGATATACAACATTAGTATTTTCTCAAAAAAAAAACATTAGTAAATTGAGCTTCAATTAAAGTTATTTAGCTGTTTTTCACGTACGGGGTGTCTTGACCACGCGGTTAATTAGGTTATAATTTTTGAAGTTTTCTTTTTGAGATTACAAGCATTGAAATGATATTTTTGTTAAAAAAATAAAAACAAAATTTTAAAGGGTGAATAACCAAAATACCAATTATTTGTGGGTAAATGTCTTAAATGTAATTTGCCGGAATATTACGTCCAAAATACCACTGAATACGTACTTGGGAAATGAATGTATATTTTTTTGAAAATTTTGTGAATAACCGCATATGCATGCACACATGCGTGTTTCATTTTTATTTTACTTGAGTACGCATCTCTATGGAGATGCCTATTATCAAATTCAAAAAGGGAATACACATGTGCCACATGCGTATTTTTTACATAATTTTAAAAAATTGAATATGCACTTTTTTAATGCATATTTCATGGGTAATTTGGACAGAATGTACTGCTAATCATTATTTTGGACAGTTACAACTATAAAATAATTTATTTTGAATATTATTTTAACTTTAGAGTATGTGCCAAAAATTCAAATTTTAATTATCTGAAAATAAAGAGTGCGGTTGCCTACTTCAATTTTAAAAATAACCAGAATGATATTCAAACACTACCTTCCTAACTTATGCAAGGTCAATATCACAAAAAGAAAAAGAATTGTGAGATAATGATGCCGTAAGACGGCAACTGCCAACTCTGAGGGATCCCCATTATAAAAACGGACAAACTTTTATAATTTTAACTTTTTTTGATTGATCAATAATTTTTAATAATGATAGACCCCCTGCATTTATAACAAATATATCAATCAAAACACTCTAAATTTTATAAATTTAGTACTTAACATATGCTCATGAGCACAGACAAACTCTTATAAAAATTAATATAAGTTTGTAAGTGTGGATGGTACTTAAAAATGATTTCAAAAATTGTTTTAAAATAATAAATATTTTAACTATGATTATAATTTTATTAGTGAAATTTGCATAAAAGATGTATATTATTAATGGCTGAAATACCCAATAATATATTGAGAACTAAATATTTTAAATAAATTTTTGGAACGTTTTTCTGAGACCCGTAACATTTCTCGCATCATCGAATCAAGTTTACCGAACTCAGTGTATTTATACCCATAACTTGGTAAGAGCATCTCCAAAACTATTCACCAGTTAATTATAATATTTTTGTGAAAATGAAATATACTAATATGTAAAATATGGTAATATTTTTGTGAAAATGAAATATACTAATATGTAAAATATGGTTCACTTCAACGAATGCTATTGTTAGGCATAATTTTAGATTATGTAAAAAATACATGCTATTGTTGACTCTGCTTCCATCATCTAAAATAATCCATGCTATTGTTGACTCTGCTTCCATCATCTAAAATAATCCACGTCATTTTCATTCTTACAATTTCTTGTAAATCTAATCTAAACCTATTCGGGTGCTTTTTTTATTTTTTAAAAATATTACATATTCTTTCAAATTATTTTTAAATATTATTTAATTGTTAGCAAAAATTTTAAAATCTGATATAATAAACTATGTTTTAAATATATATTTTAGAATTCATATAAGTAATGTTTGTTAATTTTATTTTTTCTATTTTTAAATATGTTATATATTTATAATTATAATATTTTTTATTTATAATATTTACTTAAAATATTTACATAAATATAAAATATAAAAACATTATCATTGAATATTTATTTATTAAATACATGTTTTATTTTCAATTGTATTGATTAAAACTAACTTAAATTTATTTTAATTGTATGTTTAAAACTAAACAATAATATATTTTAAATATAGCTAATGATTATAGATAACATAGCTAATAGGTTTACATGTTAGAGAACCTTCAAGGGGATAGCTATAATGGTTAGCTAAAATATTGTAAAATAATTGTTAGCTGAACCTGTAAGATACTGTACTCCAATGGTGTTAGCTATAATGGTTAGATATAATTCAAAAACAGTATTTTAATATTATTTTCAAATTCAAACGGTTATATTTCAACGGATATATTAAGACATAAGTAGGATTGTGTAACTTATAAACAAAATCAAACTTGTAACTTATGAAAGAATGAGTTATAATAATGAATAGTTATTTTAATCATCATATTTTAAATATGTATTTAATGGTATTAATTATTAGTTAAATATTAAAATATATATTTTATATTATATTTAAATTCAATTCGAGGCAGTGACATGAAAATATTAAAATATATATTTTATATTATATTTAAATTCAATTCGAGATAATGATATAAATTTATTTGTTTTTATGAATTTTTTATTTTGTAGTTTATTAAAATAATTTTAATAAATAACTTTGCTAAATAAATATATAAAGTGCTTAAGAATAATTTTGGTAAAGGTGCTGGAACTTGGTCTTGAGTATAATAGATGACGTGGACAGGAGAAAGGTGGATATAGTCATATAGAAGACCTGCAAGGAATCAACAAATCTGGCGACTCAATTCTCATCCTCTATAATTATGTCTAACAGGTTGAACCCGTTGAGCCAGATTATTTTTGAAGATTATGTATATGTGCTACTGTTTTCATGCCAACTAGACTATATAGCTAACAAACGGTTGGAGTTGCTCTTAGGATTTTAAAAAAAAAATCTAGTAAATAACACTACTCATTCTAAAATTTACCAAGTAGATCGAGTATCCTGTAAGGGCAAATCCAATAGTGATCCAAAGATCTAAATTTGGGACAGATTATTCCAAATTTCATTCTAACAGTGATCCAAATGGTGATCTAAATTTGGATCATTTGATTTAATATAAAATAATGATTTTGTTATTTATAGTTTATGTGATTTTAAATTGATTTTTGATTATTTAATTATATAATCAATAACATAATATAATTAATAGTTAACAAAATTTATTTTTAAAATAAAAATTAAAATAATGAGAAAATATAATTTCATTAAAATTTAAAATAAAAAAATAAAGAGACACATATTACAATTAGAGATACATTAATTGAGCATTTGTGGGAAGACTATACTAATTCGGAAAATTAGTGTGTATCAATAATATTTTGTATGTTAATTATTGCAATAAATGTGTTTTTCGTGAATTAAATGCACAATTTTAATATTTTAATGTGTAATAATTTTTTTTTATTTAATTAATTTATGAAATGTTATATAAATTGTTAATAATGATTAAATGATAAATTTAAGATAAAATTGCT
Source organism: Apium graveolens (assembly GCF_009905375.1). Lineage (NCBI taxonomy): Eukaryota > Viridiplantae > Streptophyta > Magnoliopsida > Apiales > Apiaceae > Apium > Apium graveolens. The sequence goes on from NC_133655.1 coordinate 6,426,419, forward strand.
TAATATAATATTTATATATTATTATATGTAAAATGTATTGGATCAGATATTTGGATCAAACTATTGGAGTTGATCAAAAATTTGGATCAGTTGGTGATCCAAATTTGAATAATTTGAATTTTTGGATCACAGGACTGGTATAATACATTTTATTTATATTTGAGGCAGACTGCGCACTTGAGTTCTGATCGGGACGTGCCAGGGTACTCTTAAACAACTTTCATTACAAAATTGAAAAATATGAAATTAAACATAAAAAGATCCAAGCAGGTATTTGTCTTCTTTATTAGATGTCAAAAATTATAAAGCTAGAAACAGGTGGTTAGTATTTTGTTTCCGACAACAAGAAATGTTCACCACTTTTTAAATCCGAAATTGTGAGAGTTAGTAAACGTCAGATGTCAGATTTGTCATATGTTGGAAAGCACACTCTTTAAATATGTTTCAGGTGTTGTCTAAATTAATATTTTCCATCCTAATTTCAAGATGGTAAAAATCGGAAATTGATTCAACTTAGTTCCGTTTTGAAAAATTAAATATTTAAAATTCGGATAGCGTTCGAAATGAACACCTGAATAAATTATTTGAATCTATTTTTTAATTTTAGCACTCATATATTAAAGGAAAATTGACAAATATACCAATTTTGATATATTTATTTGCAACTCTACTACTACCTTATTAAAAGTCTTGTAAATTTACTATTTTTTAAAACATACACACAATTAAATTGTAAAAATACAATCTCTCTAACCTCTTTATCATCCTCATCCTTTCACACCTCTTCTTCCTCCACCACAAACTCCCTCCACCACCACCACCACCCCAAAATCCCCCTCCGCCGCCGCCACTTCCACCCCGAAATCCACAGCCTCTACTACCACCTCCGCCGCCTCCACCCCCGAATCCATCACCTACATCCCCCAATCCATCACCTCCGCTGCCTCCCCATCTTCGTCCTCGAATCCATCTCCTCCACCACCTCCACCCTCAAGATCTAGGAAGGAGCCTGGATTTGGAGTTATCGAGTTCTATTACTTTGAGAATACAAGGAAAATATATTTGCTAGTCACTAAATTATTTGTTTTTCTGATTCGAGTTCCTGGACCCCAAAAAAATGATTTTTTACTTCAAATTTTGTGATCTTTTGGCTGGCATTCGTATAATTTTGTTCAAATTGTTGATTTCATGGTTACTTTTGTGATATTAGTATTGGTCCCGCATGGGCACTCATTGGCAACCATTTGCAACTTATTTTGCAACTAAATGTAATTTTCAACAGATTTTTTCAAATTTGAATTTGTGGTTTCGTATATGGTTGCTAGCAGTTGCAGATATGTTTGCAAATGCAAACTCCGTATTATTGAAAATATTTTTTGAAATATAATATTTTTGCAATTTGTTTCAAAAAATGACAGTATTTTTACAAAAAGTTTGTAAAATTTGGGTATTTATGATAAAATCCCTATATTAAATTCTCACTCAAATTTGAGTATATATACATTACTCAATAATAATTTTTTTGTATTATATGTTATGGTTATATACTAATAAATAATGGGAGTAATAATTTCTTAATAGTATTAAGGGGTTATTTGTCAAATTTAAATATAAGATTGTGAATCGCCAAAATTTCCAAGTGATTAACATATTTAAATTATGAATGAATAATATTGTTTGGTATATAAAATAAATAAAGTTTCTAAATGATAATAATTTTTTATTATTATGAATTTCATAATCTCATAAATTATTTAAAATGAGCATTCTGTCATGATAATTACTAGGGCTTTTTTGAAAAATATCCAAGTCTAAAACTATTTTTACAAAAATACTGTCATTTTTTAAAAACATTTGCAAAAATAATATTTTCCATTTTCTTTGAGAAATACGATTTTTTGTAACTAGAATCAACTGGATGCAATTTTATACGAGTTTATGCAACTACTCATGTCATGTGAACTCAAATACAACAAAAAAAATGTGATTCAAGCATTTGCATATCTGCTTGACTTTGGTTGATTTCGTATTTTTGCAAAAAATATTAGAAGACAGTAAAATCACAATTTTTTTTAAAAAAAATTAGTATTTTTGATAATTTGTTTAATTATTAATATTTTCCAAGTATCATTGATAACTCTAGTAATTTTTAATAGGGGAAAACAATTGGTTTCTTATAAATGGAAAGAAATAATTAAAAAATTCAAAATTGGAAAGCAAATTTAGTTTATTTTAACATGTAACACTCTGATTTTAAAAATATTCTATCAATATCAATTTGACTCTTACCTAACGTACATATACGGGTGTGATGGATGTGAGAATTTGGTAGGATCGCCGTAGGAAATATATTTTTGTGTGTTAAGCCAGGTGAATGAATGTGATGCCGGTTTAGCACTCGGGGGCCTAGTGGTTACACAATTAAATTCTCGTTAAACAGTCAAGATAACTAGAAGCTCAAGATTAGTAATTCGGCTTATCAGGATCATATTTTGTCATCATCGACCAGAGTTCTGATACCATAAAACATCGAGTTGTTAGGAATTGGGTTTACCGAGATCATATCCTGTCATCAACAGTTTTCCATCGTGATCCAGGACTCCATGCAACCCATCTGCTGCGCAACAGATGGTTGAAAAAAATTGTAGTAAGGCCTTCATAAGATATGAAAGATCTTAATGCTTTTCAACAACCTACTTCAACTAACCAAGTCTATTCTAACTTGGGACATGCAGCAAAAGCCTGTGGATTTTGCCTTAATATATTTTTAAGATTCAATTAAAATTTCGTTAAATCACATTAAGAAGTTGAAATATATACAAACAATCTGTTTGTTTTAAGTTACTATAAATTTCTATTTGAAAACAGTTGATTTATTGCTTCATGCTTTCAATCATAATTTTATCAGCTTCTGTTTGTATTTTTGGGAGGATTTGGATAAAAAGTAATTGTAAAACTATTTATCTGCAGTGTTTTGTAAAATTATTAGCTGCAGTATAATTATCGGATAATGTGTACATAGTTATACACACATCAGATCATCTATGAACTTCCAAAAGTTGCAAGTTCTGATTTGAACAGCTTCTGTTTAACAGTTTGACGGGGGCAAGAATATGTAATTTGAACTGTTAGCTGTAGCCTGTAAGGTTTAATGGAAACCGAAAAATTTAATGAAAATGTGCATAGTTATGTTGCACATTTTATCTCTGAACCCTTAAGATCTTGCAAGTTTTGATTCACCAGCTAGCATTTGGACATGGAAAGATGAAAATGTTCTTCATAAGTATAGTTGATGGTGCACAAAGCCAAGCAAGTCAGGGTAAAGTGTAGTTTGTAAACTCAACCAGAATAAGAAAGAACTGATACTTCCAACATCTTTATTTCAAGAATTACATGTATAAAAGAAGGATAATCGTAACGATGTTACAGCATCAAATTCAGCAAATAATTTGCTTGCTAACAGTAAGGCATGACAAGGATTGCAGCCCTTGTGTCACTTTCTTTGTTGTGCCTTGTGGCTTCTGTACAATGTTACGGTGTAAAGAGAAACAACCCTCTCGCTAAATTTATGGAGGCTCAGAAGTCCAAAAGGCCATCTACTTTTCAAAATGAGGTTTCAAGTAATGAGTATTCACCGGTGTTTATTGGATCTCAAGAGGGATTGAAGGAAGCTGACAAAGTAGAATCATTGCCAGGGCAACCTGATGGAGCAACTTTTGAGCAGTACTCGGGCTATGTCACAGTTGATCCGGTTGCTGGAAGAGCACTCTTCTACTATTTTGCGCAGTCTGAAAATTCTTCTAGCCAGCCTCTGGTTCTATGGCTTGGTGGAGGCAAGTGCGGATATGATCTTATAAGCTTTAATTAATTAATTATTAAAGGGCACGCGATACTGTATATTGGAAAATTTGAAACAGAAAGCTTATGAAAATCACAGTTAGAGTTTGAATATACAAATTTGCAGGTTTTTTCCCTAAACACACAGCTTTCAAAATCTCATGACATGCACACTGACCCTAAACTTGTTAATTAACATATCAATTTGAATGACAGAACATGGCTGTTCTTCATTTGGAACTGGAGCAATGATGGAACTTGGACCATACAGAGTCAATAGTGATGGAAAAACTTTATCTCTAAACAAGTATGCTTGGAACAATGGCAAGTGGTTTTTTTCGCTTTCCTGAGAAAAAAAAAATTGTCCATTACTTTCATTGCCAGGTAACTAATAAATTTTTCTTGGATATGCAGAGGCAAACATGTTATTTTTGGAATCTCCTGCTGGTGTTGGATTTTCGTACTCTAACACATCATCAGATTATGTAACTGGAGACACAAAAACTGCAGCAGATTCTTACACATTTTTAATTAACTGGCTAGAAAGATTTCCTGAATATCAAACCCGAGATTTGTTCATTACTGGAGAGAGTTATGCAGGACACTATATTCCTCAATTAGCTCAACTAATTCTTCAGAACAACAAAATCACTAACCAAACTGCCATCAACCTTAAAGGAATTGCTGTATGTTTCTTCTGACAAAGTTTTACTTCAATGTAGCTATTTCACATTTATGTTGTCACACAGAAAACATAATATCAAGGGAAGTAATATCAGCTATATTTGCTTTTCAGATTGGTAACGCATATGTAGACCAGTTAACACATTACCAAGGATCATTCAATTACTTATGGTCACACGCTTTAATATCCGATGAACTTTACTGGGGAATCAGTGCTAACTGCAACTTTTCAGCAGTTCCAAATGTTACAGAAGCATGTACAACCTATGTTGAGCAAATAGACATTGGCGATATTTTTCCATACGATATATATGCCCCCTGGTGTGATTTTTCAAGTGGTTCGCAATCAGTATGTCTCTTTCACTTAACTTTTTAGCTATTTCTTGCAAGTTGCAGCTAATTATTTGTTTGCTCTTCTCATTAGTTCTTATGTTTTTCTAATAACCAAAACAGACATCAGGATTTGATCCATGCACATATAGCTATATCGACACATATTTGAATACTCAACTGGTTCAGACATCACTTCATGTCACTGTTCCTCCAAAGTCATGGTCATCTTGCAAGTAAGTTTCTGAACTAAGTTATGTTCTTCAGCCAAGTAGATAACACAGACGCAAATAGATAAGTCAACTTATGATTTCAGCAATTTATCCCGTTGCTTGAGCAATGAAAATTGTATTCTGATCTTGATATATATATTGTTAGTAATTACTTACCAATAGCTGGTTTATTACCTTGTTGTAGCAATAACATGACGGATCAGTGGACCGACTCCCCAGCAACAGTTTTGCCTGTAATTAAGGAGCTCATGAGCAGTGGCATCAGTGTTTGGTTATACAGCGGAGACACTGATGCTGTAGCCTCAGTGACAACGACAAGATATGCCATAGATTACCTTACAACGTCGGTTAAAACACCGTGGTACCCCTGGTACACTCAAGCTGAGGTACTTTTTTTATTTACTTAGATTTACAACCTCATCAAAAAGGTCAGGAAAGCCAAACACACTGTATAATTCTTGCCTGCACACACAATAGATATCTTGATTTCCTAATGTCAATTTGTTAATTTCCTGCCCGAAATTCTAAGGTGGGAGGATATGCGGTTGGATATGAAAATTTGACATTCGTGACTGTAAGGGGTTCTGGACATTTCGTTCCAAGTTATCAGCCTTCTCGCGCTCTTGCATTGTTTTCTTCCTTTTTGGCGGGAGAGCTTCCTCCGTCTGGCAAGAACTGATCAGGCTTTGCTGCAGTCCAGAAGACGGAACGTTTTTAGTAGTAGAGATTGAATTTGTAATAAGATGTTACAGCGGCTGTCTCCGTATCTGAGCATTCAATACATTGCAACATGTAATTCTTCTATTTAATCTTTTCACTCTGTAATTTTTATAATCGTGATGATGGCCTGTAACTGCAAAGTAGAGTTATTAACTGGACGAGTAACATATTGAATAGTCTTGCTCGATGTTGGAGAGTCGTTTAAATGTATCAAATTCAAAATGATCTTAAAACAAGATGAAAAACAGAACTGCAGACCAACTACACGTCATACGGTTATATGTGTCAATTTGAGAGGGAATGCTCAATTCCTTACCACGCCCATTTTCTTCACGATTCTTATCATAATAAATTTGCACTACCTTAACTAACCGAGTCTACTCTAACTTGGGAAATGTAGCAAAAGCCTGCAGAGTTTTAAGATTGTAGCTGTTCCAAAAGAAAAACCGAAAAATCTACCTACTAAAACTGAATCTATAGAAAAAATAGATGTGTTATAAATTTTAAATTCCTCTTTAAAACAGATACATTCATTGGTTCATACTTTTAAATTTATAAATTTATCATCTTCTGTTTGTAGTGTTTGAAGATTGGGGATAAAAAGGATTTGTAAAGTTATTAGCTGTATAGTTAAGGTTCGATGAAAACCAAAATATAATCTATAAACTTCCAAAAGTTGCAAGTTCTGATTTCAACAGCTTCTGTCTGAAGGGGGTCAGAAAATGTAATTAAAACTGTTAGCTGTAACCTGTAATGTTTGATGAAAACCGAAAAATCTAATGTAGATGTGCATAGTTAAGTTGCACATAATTTTATCTCTAAACCTCCGAAATATATTAAGTTTCGATCCATCAGCTAGTGTTTGGACGATGGTAGGATGAAAATGTTCTTCATAAGTATAGCCGATGGTTTACAAAATCAAACAAAGTCTGCGTAAAAGTGTAGTTTGTAAACTCAACCAGAATAAGAAAGAAGAGATACTTGCAACAGCTTTATTACAATATTTACATGTATAAAAGAAGGATAACTGTAAGGATATTACAGCATTGCTAACAGTTAGGCATGGCAAGGATGGCAGCTCTTCTATCACTTTCTCTGTTGTGCCTTGTGGCTTCTGTACAATGTTACGGTGTAAAGAGAAACAACCCTCTTGCCAAATTTATGGAGGCTCAGAGGTCCAGGAGGCTATCTACTTTCCGCAATGAGGTTACAAATAATGAGTATTTTCCCGTGTTTGTTGGATCTCAAGATGGATTGAAGGAAGCTGACAAAGTAGAATCATTGCCAGGGCAACCTGATGGAGCAACCTTTGAACAATACTCAGGCTATGTCACAGTTGATCCGGTTGCTGGAAGAGCACTCTTCTACTATTTTGCGCAGTCTGAAAATTCTTCTAGCCAGCCTCTGGTGCTATGGCTAAATGGAGGTAAATGCTATACTTTCTTAATTAGACATGGCATTCAATACTGCATATTTGAAACTGGAAGAATTCACATTAATCTTAATATATGCATATTGACAGTAAACTTCACTTGATAATTACTATATCGATTTAAATGACAGGACCTGGTTGTTCTTCATTTGGAAATGGAGCAATGATGGAACTTGGACCATATAGAGTCAATAGTGATGGAAAAACTTTATCTGTAAACAAGTATGCTTGGAACAATGGTAAGTGTTTTTTTTCCTTTCCTAAGAAAACAGAAATTAATCGAAACATCAATCTCTTCTTGATAATCCCAAATCACCCCGGGTCCTTCTCCTTGTTGGGCCCGGACTCAAGCTCCGTTTGGACAGAAACGGCGGCGGCGTGCGGTATATTTGTAGGGTGGGAACCTACAAAACAGAACCGGAGAGGGGTGGCGTCCCCGCGGCACCTCCGACATGGGAATGAGAGAGGGTTTTAAGGAGAAAAGGGGCAAAACGGGAATTATGCAAACGTTTGTATAGTGTGTACGTGTGTATGTATGTAAGTAAATGTGAGAGAGATTGTAATCTGTAACCTTCCTTTTGTCCTGCCTTTTATAGGTCTCTCCCTAGGGTTTAGGGGTTTGTACCTTTTCATCTGGACCGTAGGTGTGCCTTTTGGACTGTTAGACATGTGAACGCCTGTGATGCGTCAGGGTACTATCGAATCCGGACCGTAGCAATGTTCTGGATCCGGGGTACCTGGACGGTGGTGATGTTGCCACGCGTCCTGTGCCCTTCAAGATTAAAGCTGAGTACTTTTTGGGCTCTTCTTATTGGACCCTGGGCCTCTGTTATTGGGCCTGTATTAATATAGGCTATCACTTCTTCTAAAGAATACATGGTCAGGTTGCTAACAAATTGTTATTTTGGAAATGCAGAAGCAAACATGTTATTTTTGGAATCCCCGGCTGGTGTTGGATTCTCGTACTCTAACACAACATCAGATTATTCAACTGGAGACACGAAAACTGCAGCAGATGCTTACACATTTTTAATCAATTGGCTAGAAAGATTTCCTGAATACCAAACCCGAGATTTCTACATTACTGGAGAGAGCTATGCAGGACACTACATTCCCCAGTTAGCTCAACTAATTCTGCAGAACAACAAAATCACTAACCAAACCGTCATCAACCTAAAAGGAATTGCTGTATGTTTCTACTAACAAAGGGTTTATTTTCTGTTTCATGCATAAAAATATATATCAAGGGAATTGATATCAACTATATTTGATTTTCAGATTGGTAACGCATACATAGACCAGTTAACACAGTACACAGGATCATATGATTTTATGTGGTCACATGCTCTACTATCTGATGAAATTCACGAGGGCATCACCGTTAACTGCAACTTTTCAGCAATACAAAATCTAACACCAGCATGTATAGACTTTCTTCAGCAAGTAGACGCTGGCAACATCTTTGGTTACGATATTTATGCTCCCTTGTGTGGTTCTCCAAGTAGTTCTCCCTCGGTATGTTGCTTTATACATGCAACAGTTCTGTTTCTTACAAGTACTTGCAACAAATTGATGTGTTTTCTTTTATCATTAATTTTTAAACTCATTTGTTTTCACCTGAAACAGACATCAGGATTTGATCCATGCACAGATACTTATATCTACAAATACTTGAATACTCAGCTAGTTCAGACATCACTTCATGTCACTATTCCTCCATTTTCATGGGAATCTTGCAGGTACATATATCTAAACGTGTCTGTGTATCGCGTGATCAATTAAAATTAATCTACATACAATTAGTAGTCTAATTAAATGACATTGTTAACAACAGTGACATAATTTCATGGACGGACTCCCCAACCACAGTCTTGCCAGTTATTAAGGAACTAATGAGCAGTGGCATCAGTGTTTGGCTATACAGCGGAGACACGGATGGTGCAGTGCCAGTGACAACAACAAGATATGCCATAAACTACCTTCAAACGTCGGTTAAAACACCATGGTACCCCTGGTACACTCAAGCTGAGGTACCTTTTTTATTAAATTTTAGTAACTTGTTACTTGAAGAAATTGCGAAAAATGCCATTTACTTCAGCTTTACAACCTTACAAAAAAGGCCAAGAAGGCCAAACACACTGTACAATTCTCGCAGACAACTTGATTTCATAATGACAAATTGTTATTTCCTGCTTGAAAATGTTTAGGTTGGAGGATACGCGGTTGGATATGAAAATTTGACATTCGTGACTGTAAGGGGATCTGGACATTTTGTTCCAAGTTACCAGCCTTCTCGCGCTCTTGCATTGTTCTCTTCTTTTTTGGCCGGAGAGCTTCCTCCGTCTAACGAGAACTAATCGAGGTTTGCTGCAGGCAGTTCAGAAGAAGAGACCTTGAATATTTCAGTACAAGTGAATAAGATGATGAGATATATATGCCAAGAAATTCTCAACATAAATCATAACATGTACTCCAATTTAATTATGAAGTTAGTAATAATATGGTTGAAGTTAAGAAGGTTGGGGACCAATATGTCAACTTCATACTAAAACAGAACAAAAAGTTTGGCAAAAAAGGAAAAGAAACAGACTAGTGAATCATTTTATATATGCTCTAGATAATAATACTCCCTTCGTATGAAGATGATCTTCCTGTTTTGACTTTTCGTACTATTCATGTGATTGAGTAATTTAATACAATGAAATTTTTATATTTAATACTAATACGAAATTAAAAATATTAACAATATAAAATGTGTATTGGGAAACGTGTCCAACACAAATACAAAACGTTTTTAGGGAGGGAGAGAAACTACTCAAATAATTACTCTACAGTAATGACCAAAAAATATATAAATTATATATAGATGTGATAAATTAAGTAAATAGTTAAAAAATGCTTATTCTGTTCACAAAAATATTCAAAAAAATCAGTTGTGAGCTTCTTTTTCAATTATTCAATTTTCATATACAACAGGAACCGAAATTGTTTGGAGATATTAGTAAGTTCATGATAAAATTTTCTCGGATTTTAGATATTTTTTGACGCAATTTAAAATGTAAAAGCTCATATTTTTTAGCATATATGAAAGCATTTTTCATTTATGCTTTGGCAAAAATATTGCAGGTAACTAAGTGTAGTATGTAAAAGTAAAATAGTGAAATTGCATATGTAAATGAATCTCATGCACGTATGTAATTATACATATTTTAGATTATAAGGCTTGCAGTCTGAATTTTTTTTGAACTAAAATAACTAAAAAGCCAAAGTAACGAGTCTAATGACTAAATTCTTAGTAAAAAAGACATTAATTTTATATAAAGCTTCATGAGAACTCTAAAATAAAAGTAATTTATTATAGAATCAACTAGGTGAAATTACCGCGCTTCGCGCGGTCTGAAAAAATAATTTTGCAAAAAATAATTTAATTAACTATATACATAGATAAAGAAAATGTATCCATTTATATATAAAATTTAACTTAAATTTATTTATGCTATTTGATGCATATACAAGAAGTCAAAACCGTCAAAACTCAGAAAAAATAAGATGTTTTTGCGGATCTTTTAACAAATACAAAAAAAAAACATGTTTTGATATAGTTAGGGATTGTTTACAATTACAATCCTTAGTCACAATTCCAAAATTTGAAACATTGTACAAAAACTTGGTGCTTGAATAACCACCAAACAGTCACTTTCAAGCGGCACTCTTACTTGAAACCTTTGTATATCTGCAACTTTCATTGACTGGAAATACTAACACTAAAAAGAATTGCAGACCTTAACCTGTATGGGGCAAGTTGACATTGGAAAAGTGTTAAGCCCCCGTTCCTGATGATCACTTACAATGAAGTTATGTTAGCACAAGAATTTTTTGGATGCTGGAAAGAGTTTAAAGCAAAAGAATGCATGAAAATTAAATGAAAACCATTTTTGTATATGATAGATGTTGGGTTGTGCCGCTATCTAACATTGCCTAACTATGCCTAGCATTCTAGCAAGACAACATAGACGCAAAATAGCTCTTTATAATCACCTGAATGATGAAGTAAAATGAATTACGATTATCAATAAATCAATATTTGTTGGTAATGTTGCCCTTTAGCTCCAATCTAGCCTTTCTTCTCCAGCTTCTTGATATAACAAAAGCAATATAAAAGAACACTCAGAATCGCATTAACCTCAAAGTAACTTAGATATGTTCTATAACTAGCAAAAAAATAAAAAACTTTAATATTCTTTACATACTTTGTGCATATACAGAAACAACTTGCTTTTTCATTACCCTTGTAAAGTAGAATCTTATAGTTCACAAACTTGTTTTGAGGGAAAAATGAAGTCTATTTTGTTCCCTAATTCAAATCCATTAGTGGAAAAAAAGTGGAGTTTAAATTTCAAATCAAATAATTTTAATTGTAATACCATGTTATAGTTAGGCAATTTCACATTTCACCACTATTTACCATGTATCAAACAGAGAAATATTTCAATGAAGTCGTGGCTTCAACAACCTAACTAAAGCATAAGTTCAATATGCTTATAAATATGCATACCTATATATGTGCCTATAGCAAAGAGTTGCAGGTTATTCGAAGTATTTTACCATTTCTAATGACAAAGACAATAACACAATGATCAACATAATATTAACAGATCAATAGGAAACAAAATTGCAAACATTAACTTATATGTATAAAGGCTAGAGGCAAGATAAAATATTGAACATAGTGTAATACGAACACAAAATGACATCTATACCGGGATATCAAAATCGAGAATAAGATATCAATGTTCCTCATCACAGTCTAATTAAGGAACTTAATGGCAAATTGACAATGGCAAATTGACATTAATAAGTGCATTACTTAAACCTCCTATACGTGTTGCTCTCTGACCTAGGACGATTAGTTGCAATGAATTTATATTTGCATAACAATTTTGGTTACACATAAAATTATTAGAAAAGAGTTGCATCGAAAGAATACATGGTAGAGTGCTGAATTTAGTGCTATACTGATATATATTTTGTATTAGTTGCAAAGAGTGTTGAATTAAGTGCTTTATTGTCATTTATTTTGCGGTTTTATCGTAGTGCAAAGTGGTTGCCACACCATTGACCTCCTAACTTCCATAATTGCACGACATCTATATTATACGGTTTCAAAAGATCACAACCATATATATAGACAGTAGAGTAAAAGACATGAATTATAATTTAAATTATCAATTTTAAAATGAACGGGAATTCAGGGTAAATAAAAATAGCTACCGGGGAGACTTCCAAGTCATATGCCTAAGATCCTCCTTTATAGATTCACTTGAAATATCTGCAGCAAAAAGGATCACATATTTTTAATCAAACAAAAATGTATATATTCAAATAACCAACACAAACGGGTGTTGCAGTTCAATTATTTAACTCTCGTCAGTTTTAACATTAAAAAACCTACGAAATCTTAGTTGCTTGATTGCTAGCTTGATACATAACAAAAAAAATCATGATATACTCTAACATAATATACCCTACTGTTGAGACTGCTCCAAAGAATATACACAACCTCGAAAAACATTTTTTTATAGCTTCTATTGTATCACTCATGAATCTTCTCAAGTTCTTTAGTACAAAATATAAAAGTCTAAATGAAGGAAAATTCAGGGAAAATAAATAGCTACCTGGAAGGCTGCCAGGTCAAATGCCTAAGACCCTCCTTTATAGATTTACTTGAAATTGAAATATATGTAGCAAAAAGGATCGCATATTTTAATCAAATAAAGAAAATATCTTACTGCTCCAAGAATATATAGGACCTCCACAAACATTTTTCTAGCTTATAGTATACGACCTCGACAAAATTTTTTTCTAGCTTCTAGTGTATCACCCATGAGTCTTCTCAAGTTCTTTAGCGTAGAATGTAAAAGTGGACTTTAACTAAATTTGGCCTTATAATGTAAATACGTGTCTCGAACTTCCAGTGAAGAATGATTACATAGTACAACACAATATCTTGTGACAAATTTTATATGCAAAACAAATAAAGTAATAACTTAATTTAATTTATTTGCCTGAATTGCTAGCTGAAAAGAAATTGTCACAAAAATCATATACGGTCAATGTTAATGTTATACTGTAATCATCTTGATCTTGACCTTAGGATTAGTAAATCATGTATCTGAATTGAGATATAATTGGATAATTGAGGGCTAAAAATCAAAACAAATACAGATCATGATAATTTTGCAAATACGTCAGAATTTCGAAAGCAAATACATTAGAATTTCGAAAGTAAGTACCTATCAAAGTTTTCGATCCCAAAGCAACAACACTTCCGATGAGTTTTTAATGTACATGGAGAAAACAATATACGGTGCTATCATGTAACCGAGCGACCACTTATGGAATTAGCTGTAAATGCACTGCAACAATTAAAAAACAATGAACTAAAGGTACAGTCTGTTAAACATAATCTAATCATTGGATGTGCAGGAGAAATTATCTAATCATTTATATAAACTTTTCTAATCATTTAGATAAACTTATGCAATCATTGAACCGCGTATTATACAATATATACATACATATCAAGAAAATGAAATCGAAAACTGTGGATAACCAACCTCAGTAATGGGTAATTGTCTTTAAATTCTTCCTTCATTTGGCGTAGCCATTAGTTATACATACATTTACCTAATCAATTTGGCGTAGCCATGGTGTTTTGAGCGGGTTTGGTAGATGAAAAGGTTGTAATTGATCGATAATGGAAGAGTGAAAGCCCAAAATTGATCATTTGCCAAAAAGTAGCCCAAAATTTTCAAAGTCCTAGAAATGCGAGAAATTGGCAAAGTCAAAGCTGACGCGAGATTTTCTTTTTGTATAGATATATAGATGCTTTCACAAGTATTTTAATGGAAACTTCAAAATAAAAGTAATTAATTACCGAATTATACAATAAATATCCTTTCTTCTCACTTTTTTCTAAATGTCAACTTTTAACTCTTACAATGAATACCAAATGATCATTAACAACAGCTGTAAGGTTCCGATATGAAAAACTAAGAAATTTACTGAGATGTTGCAAGTTTTAATTCATTTAGATAGTGTTCGGAAAACATTCTTCATAAGTATAAAAACCAAACATGTCATGGTGCTTTGTTTGTAAACTCAACCAGTATAAAAAGAAGCAGTCTTTACAACACTACTTCCAATAGCTTTATTACAAAAATTGCATGTATAAAAGACCGATGATTTTATCGATCTTACAACATCGAAACAGCTATAATTTGCATAGCTAACAGTTAATTATGACAAGGATTGCAGCCCTGTTATCAGTTTCATTGTTATGCCTTGTGGCTTCTGTACAATGTTATGGTGGAAATGGATATAACCCTCTTGCCAAACTTATCGAGGCTCAGAAGTCGAAGAGGTTATCTACTTTCCGCAATGAGGTTCAGAATGTTGAGTACTCACCTGTGTTTGTTGGATCTCAGGATGGATTGAAGGAAGCTGACAAAGTAGAATCATTGCCAGGGCAACCTGATGGAGCAACTTTTGATCAGTACTCGGGCTATGTTACAGTTGATCCGGTTGCAGGACGAGCACTTTTCTACTATCTTGCTCAGTCTGAAAATTTTTATAGTGATCCTCTTGTGCTATGGCTTAATGGAGGTAAATGTGGAATCCTTTTGATCTATACACTTTCAATTTTAAAGGGCATGCAGCAGTGCATAATTGAAATACTAACTAGGTTTAGCTCTTATATTTGAAGTGACTGACAAATTTATAAATATTCAAAATTTGTTTGATAGGACCTGGCTGTTCTTCATTTGGGAATGGAGCAATGATGGAACTTGGACCATTTAGAGTCAATAGTGATGGCAAAACTTTATCCCAGAACAAGTATGCTTGGAACAAAAGTAAGTTTCATCTTCTTGAAATTGTTCAAAAAATTACATTGTCTGGTCAATAACACTATTCCGGTTGGCAATGCAGAAGCAAATATGTTGTTCTTGGAATCACCAGCTGGTGTTGGATTTTCATATTCTAACACAACATCAGATTATGTTACTGGGGATACAAAAACAGCAGAAGATGCCTATACATTTTTGATAAACTGGCTGGAAAGATTTCCAGAATACCAAACCCGAGATTTGTTCATTACAGGAGAGAGCTATGCAGGACACTATATTCCTCAATTAGCTCAACTAATTCTTCACAACAACAAAATTACTAACCAGACTGTCATTAACCTTAAAGGAATTGCTGTAAGTTTTCATCAACCAATATTTCCTTAAAGCAATAACACTTGGCACACATAAAATAGGAATCAAGAGAAATAACATCAACTATCTGTACTCAACAGATTGGTAACGCATATATAGACGAGGAAACACAGAACACGGGATCATATGATTATTACTGGTCACATGCCCTATTATCTGATGAAATTCATGAAGGCATCACTCTGAACTGCAACTTTTCTCCAAATGCAAATGTTTCAGAAGCATGTATATACTATGTTAACCAAGTAGACCTTGGCGATATCTTTCCTTACGATATATATGCTCCCTGGTGTGATTCTTCAAGTGGTTTACCCTCGGTATGTTTGTTTCACAAACTAACTAAGAATTTACTTGGAAAAAATAAATAAATTTTTTTACTTCTCTCATTGTACTGTACTCATGTATCATTTTTACTTGACACAGACATCAGGATTTGATCCATGCACAGAGAGTTATATCGACACGTACTTGAATACTAAACTAGTTCAGACTTCACTTCATGTCACTATTCCTCCAAAGTCATGGGCATCTTGCAAGTACATTCCTAAACTCAGCTAAATGTCTTGTACTTTGTGTATAGTAAGTCTCTCACAGTTAAGCCAGCATATAAATTTCAGTCAACAATCTTGCATTGCATGAGAAATGAAAGTTTTACAATCTCTATAGGTGCAGATATATGAACAAATAAGACGCCCTATATAATATATCGTGACAGACATATTTAGTTAATGGTTATTGATGGTAGTTGATAATTTTTCTGACTTTGTTCTAGTTTTAAAATTAATGGTCAATGGATGGACTCCCCAGCAACAGTCTTGCCTGTTATTAAGGAACTCATGAGCAGTGGCATCAGAGTTTGGCTATACAGCGGAGACACTGATAGTGTAGTGGCAGTGACGACAACACGATATGCGATAAACTATCTTCAAACATCAGTTAAAACTAAATGGTACCCCTGGTACACTCAAGCTGAGGTACAAATACCAAATAAGCCAACACAATCAGATATTTTCTAAAAATAACTAATTATTAATTTCCTGAATGAAATTTCTGTTTTAGGTGGGAGGGTACGCGGTTGGATATGAAAATTTGACATTCGTGACAGTCAGGGGATCTGGACATTTTGTTCCAAGTTATCAGCCCTCTCGTGCTCTTGCTTTGTTCTCTTTCTTTTTGGCCGGAGTGCTTCCTCCTTCCGACGAGAGCTAAATCTCAAATTCAATGTAGTCCAGAAAAGGAGGCGTTTTAAATTTATCTACAGGTTGATTTTGTAATAAGATGTTGAGTTACATTTGGGAATAAGTTGGTGATCATCGATCACCATTGCTATTTCAAATTCTGATTATCCAATGTACTGTAACCAACATATTATCCATACTGTAAGTAACATATTATCCATAAATTTTTAATCATATTATTTACATGTGTTCTAGTATTTTACTTATCTACATGTGTGTTTTTCTCACTATGTCCTTGTTTTACTATGGGTATTGTACCATAAAGAATTTACTATTTCTATCATCAGCATATGAAGTGTATTTTTTTGTATACACAGATTATGAAACAGGAATCCCAAAATTTGGCATTAGCATAAGCAAATAGTAACAGGGAAGCATACATAGTTAATATTTGACAACTAACAATCATCAAAGACAAATCTTGTTATTACCGCACAGAGAGAGAGAGAGGGAGAGAGAGGGAGCGGGAGAGAGAGGGAGGGAGAGAGATAGAGAGAGAGGGAGGGAGAGAGAGAGAGAGAGGGAGGGAGGGAGAGAGAGAGAGAGAGAGAGAGAGAGAGAGAGAGAGAGTCTCAATCTCAACCACACTTGTCGATGTTAAATTTGCAGTCCCCTCCACATTGTCCCAGACACTCCTCTCAACAATCTCCTCGTTCTTCTTCTGTTCAATGTTTTGACCTTTAGCCCTATTAATTAAACTATGATCAGTACTTTTGGACCCCGGGATGAATACAGGATTCTTAGAAGAATCGAACGTGATTTTACAAAGAACAACATCATCCCCATTAGCAGATTTAAGGCCCTTATTAATCCCGCTTAATGAGTACTCATGCATTCTAAAGTGCCCGGCCTTACTAAGATCAAACTGATCCCCAGTACTGTCATGAATCTCAAAAAGTAACATTCGTTGCTCACCGATAACATTGCCATTACGAAAAAAAATACTCCATTAGAAAATAGATAAAAGCAAAAAATATTATTAATTAACACGCGTGTTTAATAAAACACATTAATTTTATTTTAATTTTAAATACAGAACATCATTATAGTTTACAGAAAACATAGATTTTAATTAAATAATATAATTTTATTTTTATATTATTTTTACAGAACTTTATAGTTTCTGTAAATAGGTGTTAAAGTAAAATAATTTGTAGAACATGTGTAACAATTGCATGAGAAATCAACATAAACAATATTACAAAAAAAAACAAAATTCAATACACATAATTTTTTTAAATATTTTACACAATCTTAGATTTGATTTTACAGTAGAAACTATAAATATGTTACAATTTTTTTTATAGAATACGTGTTTAAATAACATTATATTCTTCAAAATAAATTATATTTTTTTATATTAACGCGTGTTTAATATAACACATTAATTTTATTTTAAATACAAAACACCGCTATAATTTACATAACACAAATAATTTATTTAAATAATATAATATTATTTTACATAATTTTTGAAGAATTTTATTTTTGATGAAATAGTGAAAAAATGAATGAAAAACGTATAGATACACGTGCATTTAGAAATATCACACAAATAATAAGCAACCTGCTTAGGGGCCAACCTGGATCTAAGGGGTATCAGGCTCAATTGATGGATCAAGACCCCCCTTACCTAGCACAATCAAGTGGAGAGACCCAGGCTCATGACCAATCTAGGACCTGGATCATCTCCTAACCAGGATCCAGCCCATTACCTGGATCTTCTCCTACCAGGGTCCAGATCTACTTGATTTTCTTCTTCTTCTTCTTCTTCTTCTTGATCATCTGGCGCTAGTGATGATTGTTTTAGCAGCGTATTGAATTTGATTGATTTTGATTCCATAATTAGGGTTTAGTGAATTAATGTGTTTATTTTAGTGTGTGTAATTATAGGGGTTTGTGTCACCTGTCTACCTGGATCTAGCCTAGAATCAGGATCACCCTAAAGGGGGTCCCAGCAACCATATGCACATTCCACAACCCGCCAAGGAAGGATACGTGGGCGCGAGATGATGACAGCTATCAACAACTAACGTATCAGACAAACATGACGCGTGCCAGAGTACCGTTAGGACACCCTGAGGGTGGTCCTCGCCTGGACACGTGTACGCAATCCACCCAAGCCAGGCGTCCTCCGCATCCAAGAACCAACGACCCTGATCTAAATGTACCAACCCCTAAACCCTAACTTTGGGGCTATATATACCCCCAAAGATGAAGGGTTTAGGGGCTAGAAACAATTCACTACACACACTCTCATATACACAGCCTATACACACACAAGCCACCTTAGTCCTCTCCATCTTCATCTTCCCCAACCAGCTTCGTTTTCTCACACCAAAGGCGTCGCGGGGACAAAACCCCCCTCCGGTGTTGTTTTGCAGGCTCCCAACAGACGCTACACCTTATTCACACCTAGAAGGTCCAGGAACGGCATCGAAAAGAGCCGCCCCGCTCACCGGAGTTATCATATATATAACGGAGGTCAGTTAGTTCCTACGTTACTCGTTTAAGTAGTTAGTTCCTACGTTACTCGTTTAAGTAGTTCCCCACTGAGACTCACCATATATATATATATGCAATTACTCAAATACAAACCAATATTAGAATACAAACTACAAACCAATAAGATCCACATATTTAATCTGTTTCTCTCTCTTCCATGTGCATTATGTATTATTTTCCCCTTCGTTTTTAATTTGACTTTTCCCGTTAATCGGTTAACTATTTTTAAAAATTAATTTTATCATATTTTTATCCATCTCTCACTCATCAATTTGTATAGTATATTTGCTATATTTTGACGAGAAATCAGTATTTAAGCTTAACTGAATCACTAAGCTGAAAATCAGTACTATTTTAGGAACCAGTAGATTTTAGTGATTCTCGTAGGCATAATTACTGATTTATCGCCGAAATATATCAAATATGGTATTCATACTGATGGTTGGATGATATATAAAAATACAGTGAAGTTAGATTTTAAAAAGAATTCACCAATTAACGGGAAAAATTCAATTAAAAATAGAGGGAATAAGGTGGAGTTGTGTGTGTGATGGTGTAGTTTGTAGTTTGTATTTTAATTTAGTTTGTATTGGAGTAAAACTCTCTCTCTCTCTCTCTCTCTATATATATATATATATAGGCCTCTACTCCTTAGAGAACCATCTTATACGGAGAACCGTGGAAAACTATTGATTTTATTATAGATACTCATCACAAATTGGAAATTTTATTTTTAAAAAAAAAAAAATTCGATGTTAATCTAGAATAATAATTATATTTGAATATAATAAAAAATTTAACAATTAAAATTAGATAAAATTACTTAATTTTAAATTTGATTCTACAGTGGAATAATTTTTAATAAGTGTGATCTACTGTGATTCTACTATATAACCAACTTAAACTTTTTGATTAATTTCAATGATTTTTTAAATAAAAAAATTGTGTAACTTCGATTTTTAACTTGATAATTAATATATATAACTATATATGATGAAAAATAAAATAAAATATATATTTTAAATTTTTTAAATAATGGTTCTCCACGATTCTCTATATAAGAGGGTACTCTATGGAGTGCTGCCCTATATATATATTGTGTTACATATTGAATTCTCAATGATCAGAAAAAGCTCAGGATCTGGCTGTTCGGGTGTCATTAGTATTTGATGTGTCGTCAGGATTTGACACATCATCAGCATTTGGATGTCATCGGTATTTGAAGACAGTCAGCTTAGAAGATTTATTTTGTTATTTGTATTGTGCAGTAGATATCTTTTACTTCTGAGTTATAGGACTTTATCTATTCAGTTGAAGATATGTATTTGTTTCAGTTAGCTTTTGATAATACATATCTTAGATTGATTAGTTGTAGTTGTGTAGTATATAAATACAGTTTAGGTCATCACACAGTATATCGATCTCGAGTATCATTCGACCTAGCAGCTCTCAAGAACATCGGTATTTTTTGAGAGAGTTTTGTAACAGTTTTTATCAGAAATATAAAAACCTGTTATATTTTATTACTTGTTCGAAACATTTATACAATTGTATCCAACCCCCCCTAAACAATTGTATCTTTACTGGGAAATAATTGGTATCAGAGCTCACTGATAAACTTACAATTAGAAACGATCTAAACATGTCTCTGAACAAGTATGAAAGTATTAAAATTTCCATTCTGAAAAAGACTGAATATCCTATATGGAAGGTGAAGATGCTCATGCACCTCGAAGCTACAGATCTAGATTATCTCGACGTGATTAATGATGGACCCTATATGCCAACAAAACTGATGCCTGCAACTCCTACTATTACTGAACACTATCAGCTAAAGGAGAAGAGTGAGTGGACTCCAGAAGAGAAAGTAGTTGTGCTGAAAGATGCAAAGGTAAGAAACATTTTGCATAACAGTCTTGATTTCGTGATGTCAAACAGGGTTATAGCCTACAAGACTGCCAAAGAGATATGGGATGCTCTTGAAACTCAATGTCAAGGAACCATGGCCATCAAGAAGAACAGAAGGGATGTTCTGATTCAAGAATATGAACACTTTGAGGCCAAGCCTGATGAAAGTCTCACTGACATCTATGACAAATTTCTGACCCTGCTCAACAATCTGTCTTTGGTGGGAAAGGTGTATGATCAAGAGGATTCAAACACCAAGTTTCTGAGAGCCTTGAGTGAAAAATGGGAGACTCAGACTTCAATCATACGACATCAGTATGATTTGGAAATAATCACTCTGGATGAAGTCTATGGCATGATGAGAACTCATGACTTGGAAGTCCAGCAAAGGAAGGAGAGAAAAAGCAGCAAAGGAAAATCAGTTGCTTTGAAAGTAAATGATAAAGCTTCAAAAGAAAAGTATGTTGGAGTTGTAAGAAAGAAGAACAATTTGCCAAAATCAAATACTGATGATTCATCATCCAATCCTGATGATGATACTGATTCTAAAACTGATGAGAACATGACAGATTCTGATGTCATGCAAATGGTTGCATTGCTGGTTAAGGGCTTCAAGAGGATGCAATTCAGGAAGTCTAAGAACAACATAAGCTTCCGGAAGAAGTTCACTGGAAGTGAAAGGAAGTCAACTGGGAGAAGAGATGGAAAGGACTCTAAAGTTGGAAAGGTAGACAGGACAAAGATCAAGTGCTACAACTGTGATGAACCTGGTCACTTTGCTACAGAGTGCAAGTAAACAAAGCATGATAAAGGGAAGAACAAAGCCCTGATCACATCAAGCAAAAATTGGATGAACTCCTCTGATTCTGAAAATGAAGACACATGATATGCACTGATGGCTAGCCTTGATGATCCTGCTTCTTCTGAGTCTAAGGTACCAACTTCTTTCTTCTCTTTTGATACTGAAGATATATCTGAGTTGAAATCTATTCTTAAATCTCAACATGGTAATTTTAAGAATAAGACTCTAGAAAATGATAGACTTATAACTAAAATTGAGATCTTGAAATCTAGGAATGTACAGTTAGAGTCTGATTTAATAAATCAGATTGATTTTAAGAAAGAATGTGAGAGAGCTAAACATACAGTAAAGATCCTTGAAGCTAGATACAGTATGTTAGAAAAGGATTTAGAAAATGAGAGAAAAACCATTAAAGCCTGGACTGATTCAGGTAAAAAGGTTCATGAGATGATCTCAAAGAAAAACTGGAAAGAATGCCTAGGCTATAAAGATGGAGTTAAAGATGTTGACACTGAAAATAAAATTTCCCTTAAGACTCCTGTTAAGTTTATCTCTTCAGAAGCTGATGAGCCCAAATCCATCTTTGAAAAGGGTTCAACATCAGTATCACAAGAAAAATTGGTAAGTAATAAATCTCAAAGAAAGGACAGCAAGGAAACCATTAAGACTGTTAAGAAAGAAAAGAACATAGGACTTTTGTCAGCAAGACAATTGAAAAAGAAATTATCTGAGGTTACTGACAAGCCTCAAGTAAAAAGTCCTAAAAGAAACAGGAATGGTAAGCAAGGTATTTCTAAGGATTCAAATTACAAGGTTGTTCCCAATGCTCCTAGAAAAACTTGTTTTAACTGTGGAAATACTAATCATCTTGCTATTGATTGCAGGAGGAGTAAGAAAATGAAAACTGTTATTCCTGAGTCTGATGTTAGAGGTAGATCAGTATTTTATAAATCATAAAATCCTTGTTTTCATTGTGGAAGTAGTTGGCATTCAATTTATACTTGTAGTTCCTATCATAAGCTGTATCACAACTATTATGAACCTTTGCCTAAATTTAATAAAGTTGCTTGTGTGCTTAATTCTTTTGGTTCTACTAAATCTGCTTCTGACAAGACAAATCCCGACAAAGGAAAAACTGTCAGAAGTACTCCTGACACACAAAGGCTTAAGTTATCCAAAAAGAGGTCCCAACAAGTGTGGGTCCTTAAAAATTCTTCTAATTAATTATTCTTCTGATTGCAGGGTAACAAGAAAAATACACTTGTCTTAGATAGTGGATGTTCAGGACACATGACTGGAAATAAATCCCTGCTGTCAGAATTTGAGAAGAAGGCTGGCCCAGATGTATCTTATGGAGATGGAAATGTAGGACACACTCTGGGATATGGCAACTTGATAATTGGAAAGGTAACAATAGAGAATGTAGCTCTGATGGATGGACTGAAGCATAATCTTCTGAGCATCAGTCAAATCACTGACAGAGGTTATCATGTGGTATTCTATGACTCACACTGTGAAGTTGTTAATAACAAGTCAAATAAAATTGTCTTGATAGGATACAGACATGGTAACATATATGAAGCAAGGCTACATGAAAGTCTTGAAAAGGAAGCTACTTGCCTTATCTCTAAGGCATCAGTAGATGAGAGCTGGAATTGGCACAAGAAGCTCTCACATCTCAATTTTAATTCAATCAATGAACTTGTGAAGAAGGAGCTGGTAAGAGGATTACCAAATATGCTATACTCATCTGATGGTCTTTGTGATGCTTGCCAAAAGTCCAAACAAAGAAGAGTATCTTTCAAAAGCAAAACAGAATTCTCAATTTAGTGCCATATCACATGCTACACTTGGACCTCTTTGGACCAGTGAACATAATGTCCATCAACAAGAAAAGGTACACACTCGTAATTGTTGATGATTTCACCATATATACTTGGGTTTATTTTCTACACATGAAGAATGAAACTCCAGAAATTCTTCTGGACCACATAAGGCAAATTGAAAATGGATCCACTCATAGAGTGAAAATTCTGAGAAGTGATAATGACACTGAATTTAAGAATTCAAAAATGGAGGAATTCTGCAAGTACAAAGGCATAGAACAACAATTCTCAGCTCCTGGTACACCTCAACAAAATGGAGTTGTTGAGAGGAAGAACATAACTTTGATTGAAGCTAGCAGAACTCTGCTAAAAGAAGCAAAACTACCTACTTACTTTTGGGCTGAAGCAGTAAACACAGCATGTTATACTCAGAATATCACTTTGATAAACAAACATGGTGTTACTCCTTATTAAATGCTGAAAAAAAAGAAGCCCAGTCTCAAACATCTTCATATATTTGGATGTAAGTGCTTTGTTTTGAGAACTCATACTGATCAGCTAGGAAAGTTTGAATCAAAAGCTGATGAAGGAATCTTTGTTGGATACTCACCATCAAGAGCATAAAGAGTTTTCAATCTGAGAACAAACACTGTAGTTGTCTCCATAAATGTATTTTTCGATGATAAGAAGATTCCTGGTTTTGAAGAAGACACTCATGAGAATCTAATTTTTGCAAATGAAAATGCATTGTTGGAATCTGAATCAAACTCTAATGAAGTGTCAAATCCTGATGATCCAAATCCTGACACTCCTTCAGATTCTGAAGATAATCATTGTACTGATGAAC
Organism: Apium graveolens; assembly: GCF_009905375.1. NCBI lineage: Eukaryota > Viridiplantae > Streptophyta > Magnoliopsida > Apiales > Apiaceae > Apium > Apium graveolens. The sequence goes on from NC_133655.1 coordinate 6,451,060, forward strand.
CTGCACATGTTGAGGGGGAGCAACAACAAGGGTCAGCTGATGGTACTAACATTGAAGAATCATCTCAAGGTTCTTCTCAATATAATCTCTCAGAATCTCATGCTGACTCAATATCAGATGAACATGAGTCAAGTCCCAATATTTCATCAGGAGATAAGACAACAGATTTAGGGGGAGCCTCAAATGCATTTGATGAGGCATACAATTTAGGGGGAGCATCTAGCTCCAGAAGGACACTACCCAGTGCTAGAAAATGGACTAAAGATCATACTCCTGATCTGATCATTGGAAATCCTTATGATGATGTAAAGACAAGAAGTGCAACTCAGAATGAATATTTATATCACGATCTACTTTCAAAAGAAGAGCCAAAGAAAGTAAAAGATGCACTCAAGGATGCAGATTGGGTCATGGCTATGCAAGAAGAATTAAATAAGTTCGAAAGAAATAAAGTATGAAGGCTTGTGCCTAGACCTAAGAACAGGTCAATTGTAGGCACAAAGTGGGTCTTTAGAAATAAGACTGATTCTGATGGAACAATCATCAGAAACAAGGCAAGACTGGTGGCTAAAGGTTATTCCCAATATGAAGGTATTGACTATGATGAGACATTTTCTCATGTTGCTAGGATGGAAGCAATCATAATCTTCTTGGCATATGTTGCTCACAAGAAGTTTAAAGTCTTCCAGATGGATGTCAAAAGTGCATTTCTCAATGGAGAACTTGAAGAGGAAGTCTATGTTGAACAACCACTAGGATTTGTGGATCCTAAACATCCTGACTATGTTTACAGACTTGATAAAGCACTCTATGGACTGAAGCAAGTATCTCGAGCATGATATGAAACCCTTGCTCAGTTTCTACTTAAAAGTGGATTCAAAAGAGGTACAATAGATAAAACCTTATTTTATCTGAATAAAGGTAATGATTTGCTTTTAGTTAAAATTTATGTTGATGATATCATTTTTGGATCAATTAATCAAACACTGTGTGGTAAGTTTTCAAAGTTGATGCAATCAAGATATCAAATGAGTATGATGGGAAAGATGAGCTATTTTCTAGGCTTGCAAATAAAACAGACTGATAATGGCATCTATATTAATCAGTCCAAGTACACAAAGAATCTACTGAAGAGGTTTAATATGCAAGAAAGTGCAATTGCAAGTACTCATATGACAACTGCTACAAAACTTGATCCTCATGAAGGTACAGCAGTTGATGTCACAAGCTACAGAGGTATGATTGGTTCTCTTTTATACCTAACTGCTAGTAGGCAAGACATTATGTTTACCACTTATTTGTGTGCAAAATTTCAGGCAAATCCAAGGGGCCACATCTAATTGCAGTAAAGAGAATTTTTAGATACCTCAAGGGTACTGTTTCATTTGGACTCTAGTATGCAAGGGAAGCTGATTTTGCATTATGTGGTTATTCAGATGCTGATTTTGCTGGATGCAAAATAGACAGGAAGAGTACATCAGGAAGCTGTCAGTTTTTGGGAGGCAGATTAGTCTCATGGTTCATCAAGAAGTAGAAAACTATTTCTACTTCAACTGCTGAGGCTAAATATATTGCAACTGGGAGTTGCTGTGCTCAGTTGTTATGGATGAGAAATCAGCTCATGGACTATGGATTATCATTTTCAAAAATTCCTATTTATTGTGATAATCAAAGTGCTATTTCCATGACAGGAAATCCAGTGCAACACTCTCTCACCAAACATATCAGTTTCGGATATCACTTTATAAGAGAGCATGTCATGGAAGGAACCATATATCTTCATTTTGTTCCTACTGATCAGCAGCTGGCTGATATCTTCACAAAGCCATTACATGAAGCAACATTTACAAAGCTTGTAAATGAACTTGGTATGGTTAGTTAGGACAAATAAATTCTTTTCGATTTATATTTGATTAAATCCTGATGTATATCGATCAAATCCTGATATGTCCTAAATGTTATTTTAGATATTAAGCCAGGAATATTTGATGTATTTTATTATATGCATGATAAATTAAGTGAATTTATTTGCTAATTGTGCATGTATGAATAAATATATCATTGTCATCATTATAAATCAGTCTAGGGAGACGTGCCTTAACAAGACATATTTTGGTTAAATCATTAAGTTAACTCTACACTTAATAATTGATCAGTCCTCTAGTCCTTAGATATTCCCTTGGTTATTTAAACCATCACTCTCATTCCATCAAATCACCCTTGCCTATACACAAATTGCCTTCGTCACACTCATCTCTCATATTGCTTTTCTCCATAAACAAAAATGGTTCTTTTCAACATGTTCATGAACTTTGAGAACTTCAACGTCGAGTTCAGTTGTGATGACTAGCAGCAGGAATGACACATCACTGCCATTCCCAATGAGGTGTGGAACTTGGTTCCACAGGAGATTCAAACATATCTCCTGTTCTTTGAGATAGATTATCATCTCCATCTTGATCACTTGGAAGAAGCACGACGAGAAGCCCTTCTTCAGCAAGAATGGATCATTCGTCTTGCTGTGCTATTTGTAAATAGTAGGAGGAGCTAATCAACATCAAAAGCCTTAGTTCTTTGACTAAGGCTGTTGATGTTCATCTTTTTAGACTAGGACTATCTTGTAATTTCTTTTGCATATAATCCACAGATTTTATAAAATGTACTCTTCTTATATATTAATGAAATTTCTTTTGATTTCAAGATTTAGTCTATGCTTATTTCGCTATGTATGCATGTGAATGTTCTTAAATTGAAGCATGTTAATCTTTACATCATCCACTTAAAATGTATATCTTGATGATTATTTTGATTAAAATTGTGGTTTGCTAATAATTTGTGATGCTTGGACAAACAACTGTTGAATTCGAATCGACATATCCTGAGTTTGTCAAATCCTGACAGAAAAGAGGTCTCAAATACTGACGACAGGTCAGCATGTTCTAATTCAGATTATTTGTACTAATTAATTTCTGAGTAGTTTTATTACTGCAATTAAGTGTCTCACTTAATTAATAGTTAATGGTGGATTATCTGATAAACAAATTTCTACAGTTGTGTCTTGACATATCTGTATGTATTTTGTCTTTACTTCCGCAATTTACTTCACCGTCAAATTCTATTACTCAGTAATTGTTACCTATCCGAAGTCAAATTCACTAAATTACCTTCTTCATATGAATGTGTTATACATACTCCAGAGTAGTAAAGTTAAATAACCAGAAGAAATTTTGTGACACAATTCATCATACACATAGTTTCATTGTGCACATCTCACTTATACTCTCTCTCACAAGCTATACACATCATGACACCGTCTGAAGTTTCACCACTTTTCAGCCAAACCACAATCATTCATGGAAATACATTTGGCACTAAAAATTACTTAGCTCTACTTACACATCAGCAGCTACCATCATCTTTTCATGATATTCAGGATTTTCTACTTCAATGTCCAATTGGGTATGCTCTTACGAATCCTGTCAAGGTGTCATACAGGGCTGTCATGCAGGTATGGAATACAGCTTTGGTTAATTCAACAAACACTGGGTTTTTTTTAGTATGAGGGCCAAAGATATGAAGTGGATGCTGATATTCTGCTTCAAGCCTTGAGATTGCCTGCCCTTGATGGTGCTCCTGATACTCATTCCACTGAGCAGTTGTTTGATATGCTAAGGAATTTAGGCTATCAAGGAGAAATCACAACCATTGGAAAACTGGAAAGGACTAAACTGAAAGGAGAATGAAACTTTTTCCTTGATTGCATCAGCAGGTGTTTCTTGAATAAAACAACAAATTTTGATGCTCTTCCATCCACTTCTCTAAAAATTGGGTACTCTCTTTTTTACTCTGGTAATTTTGATTATGATAATACTATACTACAATTCATAATTGCTAGGAGAGCAGATGCTTCAGGCGTGATAGGGTATACTAGATTTCTACAACTGATTTTCAATTTTCTATGCCCTACTGCTATTTTTGATGATGATGAATTACTTCCTGTTTTTCAAATTTCTGAAAAAGCTATCACTGATCATATTAAAAGGGATGAAAAGAATAAATTTTCAGGACCTCCCTTTCTGCCTAGAGAGGCCAGACAATTTCTGTTAAGAAATAGACCTACTCCTACACAAGTGCCTGCAAATCCTGATGCTGGCACCTCTGTCACAGTTCCTGATGCTGAGAATCAAGAAACCACCCATCTTGTTTCTAACCCAAGCATTTCTTATTCTAAACAACAAACACACCCAGCTTCTAAATTAGCCTCCTCTGCTGTCTCTCAAAAGACATCAGTTGTAACAAATAAAAGGCTGTTTAAGAAATCTGTCACAACTGGACATAAAGATAAACAAGCCTCACTGAGTGAGAGTGAGAAGAAAGAAGACTATTTTCAAGTCAGGAAAATAAGACTGATCATACATGATGATTCTAACTCAGATGATCAGATGCCAATAGGGTCACTGTCTAAAATCAAGAAATCCATTGATCAACATCCTGATGACTCTGTTGACACTACTGGAACCAAGTAGCCAACTACTGATGCTAGTGCTCTGCTCGACAAGCTTCCAGTAATTAAAGCAGATGCTAAACTCAAGACAACTAGAAAGAGCCAGTTGAAAAGAAAAAGTGAAGAAATAGTTGGATACATAAGAAAGAAGAAAAAGACTTAGCCTCTTGCCAAGGATGTTAGTACACAAGAACCTAAGTCTCAAAGGGATTTAACAACTGCAAAACATCCAGTCACACAAGAACCATCTTCTCAAAGGGAAGATACAAACAATGAGGCTGCACAAATCATTGTTAATATTGCTCAGAGTGATCTTCTTGTTGACTCTGTTCAACTACTACATGAAAATCAAACTCATCAGGAGATACTGTCAAAGGTGGATGCAATCATAAATGATCATATTTTTTAGAAGAACACACAAGAACCTTCACCAAGCATTGCTGAAGCAGCTCACATTTCTCAGACTCCGCAAGAACCATCAGTTCAAAGTATTGATGCTGGTCTCTCACCTTCTCCTGACAGATCAAATCCTGATGTTACAACAGCTCCTATTGATATTCATCCTTCAACTGAACTAGTTACTATTGATGATCCCCTACTGATTGCTAGTTTGCAAAAGCATCCTGATGTGCTGTTTATTCCTCCACTATCATCACTTCCACTTGAGGACTCACCTTCAGGTATTGCTAACTTCTCATATATTCTCATGTTTGTATGATTATAAATTGTTTCTTCTTTGAGGTTACCTATATTTATATGACAAGCATACTACTCTTCTCAGCCATCTCTTATTTCTTTGCTTAATGTGTGATTGAGCCTTTCTGTGAGACTGTGTGAAAATATCATAATTGTTTTTTGAGTGGCAGTCTCCTGTACTGGCAAAAGGAGAGGTAGCTTTGAGACAAGAATCTTATAGGTTTTTTTTTACTTATAAAGTTTCTTCTGTGAGGACAATATTACTCTTAAAAGTAATATATTGTGTGAGAAGTGATAAGATCACTTGAAAAGAACAGAGAGATTTAGGTGTTACCATGTTTCTGTTTCAGGATCTTATCAACCACAGGCACCTCTTGCAAAGGATTTCGATAAAGGCAAGGCAATTCTGCCTGATTCTGCAAATTCTTCTGATGGGTTGTCTGATTCTGATAATGATAGTGATGCAGATGATTCTAACACAACTCAACTTAAGACTGCAATTGATGCATCTAAGAAGCCCAATGTTGGTTCTTCTTCGCACTTCAATGAAAATCCTTCTTATTACAGTGCTGATGTTGAGCATTTTCGACAGACATAATGGGATTATAAATGGAAACTTGCAAATACTTCTATCTCTTCTGCTGTTGGCCTGCAACATATTCATCGTGCCTATGATGAAATTCAAACTCCTGATCTGAAGTTGCATCTTAAGGCCTCCACTAATTCTGTTAAAGGAATTCATTCTGACCTTGATGATATGAAGAAGCCTCATGCTGCTGTCAAGGAGAAAATTGATGGATTTATGCTTCACACACCTACCTCAGCTGAATTCAAAAGTGTGAAAAATACTATCATAGATGTTGTTGAATCTCAACACTGCATGGCCTCTAGACTTTCCTCCTTAGAAGATAAGGTCTCTTCTATAGGTGACAAACTGGATGCTCTATTTTCTCTTCTTTCAAATACTGATGCCAAAAATGGTGAGAAGATAGTTGCTACAAAATGTATACCAGATTATATTCATAAAAAGGATAAATATATTGATGATGATGCTGATAAGAATAAGAATCCAGTTACATATGTTCAAATTTCTTTAACTGCTCAACAACCTCAACATTCCAAGAAGACTGGTTCTTCAGGACAAAGGAAGTCTACTGGTGCTCATAAAGCCAAGCACAAGACTAATGCTGGTGCTCCTGAGGATGATGATGTTACAATCTCTAATTTAGCAGATGCTAAGGGATTATTCTTTCCTTACAGGCATAAGGAAACAGGTGAGGAGATTGTCTTATACTACAAAGACAAGAAGTTTGAGCAAAAGAATGCAAGGAGTGCTCTTGGGTATATAACTGAAAAATTTCCTGATCTAACACCTGAAGAAGCAGTTATGCAATAAAAGGAGTTAATGACTCAAATTGAAGCTGAAGCTAACACTTCTAAAGGAAGAGGAAAAAGACGTGGGAGATTTACAAGAGCTAAAGGAAGAGGAGGAAGAGGAAGAACTTCTAAATTAAGTCAAGTGACTGCATTTAACTCTACTTTTCTGAATTTCCTTTCTAGAGAAGGTTATGTTCCTGTACAAGGACATGAAGAAGATGAAGAAGTTCAGAAGCCAGAAGAGTTGATTATACAAAAGAAGAAAAGATCAGCCACTGACATTGATCAAACTGATATAGCAAATCAGAATGCAACTCCTGATGCAGACACAAATCTTGAGGTAAAAGCAGATCCTGATGCTATGAACTTGATAACTGATTTTGACTCTGATGAAAAAGTGATCGAAGCATTAAATGAGTCAGCCCTTACTACAGTAGTCACTCCTCGTATTTCAGAGGTTGATGAAAAATAAAAGGTTGATAGAAGGAAAGCTGATCAAGCATGCAAAGATTATGTGCAAAGAGTTTTAAAATCAAATAGAGAACTATGGCATAAAGCAAAAGAGAAGATTCATGATCTGTCTACAAGTTATGCTCCTCTCAGCAAGAAGGATATAAGATGGAAAGATGTTTATACATTCGATTATCCTAAAGGGTTCAAGCATGTTGAATTTGTGTCAGCAGGGTTAAAAGATTCTATTTCAGTTGTGGGAGATGTTGATAAGTCCATCAAGAAACCTTCTTGGGTGAAATACAATGAAAAACTGAAACTTGTTAAATCTCGAACCAGAGGAGGCATTGGTCATTATAATATGGAGATTTTAAGATCTGATCTGCTGGATACAAATACTCTGACAGAGAATCTTAGTGAAAAAATTTCTCCTTCACATCTTGAGAAAATTGAAGTTGTGAAGATCGTTTATAGAAAGATAAATGATAATGATGTCAGAAAAGAGATTCTGTACTTTTTCAGGGATGGTAAAGTAAAGAGCTTTACATTGCAGCAACTCTTAACAAATACTGTGATAGAATTGAAATACATTCACTATCTTCTTAGAGTTGAGAACAGTGTCACCAGAAATTGGTCTTCTATGATACTTGAAGCCATCAAAAGAAGAGTCATGACAAAAGATGATAAATACAATGGTGATTATGTTCCTGGGTACAGAACTTATACTGGTCAAGAAATAAAGATGAAAAAGGGAGCTGCAGTGCTAAAAATTTTTCTCAACAGTCCTCAGTTATCCTTCAGTCCCGATCATGAAGATGTCAGTTTCAGTTTCAAGTTGATTGGTGATCTTGAGATAAACAAAAGCTCAATTTCTAAGTTGAGATCATCCATCTATCAGCTTGGAGAAGATACTGAAGAAAAGAGAGAGTTTAAGAAAAAGCTTGTTAAAGTTCTACGAGACAAGGAGGAAAAAAGATTGAAAAACTTTCTGGAAACAACTGTCAGTTATCTGAAGAGACTGAAGTAAGCTTTATTCCTTGTACATTTTGTAGATTGGTTTTGGCATCATTGAGAATGAAATTTGTGCTTCATTACATTAAGCATAAATTGGGGGAGATTGTTACATATTGAATTCTCAATGATCAGAAGAAGCTCGGGATCTGGCTGTTCGGGTGTCATTAAGATTTGACACATCATCAGCATTTGGATGTCATCAGTATTTGAAGACAGTGTTCTTAGAAGATTTGTTTTGTTCCTTGTATTATGGAGTAGATATCTTTTATGTCGGAGTTATAGGACTTTATCTATTCAGTTGAAGATATGTATCAGTTTCAGTTAGTTTTTGATAATGCATATCTTAGATTGATTAGTTGTAGTTGTGTAGTATATAAACACAATTTAGGTCATCACATAGTGTATCGATCTCGAGTATCATTCGACTTAGCAGCTCTCAAGAACATCAGTATTTCTTTAGAGAGTTTTGTAACAGTTTTTATTAGAAATATAAAAAGTTGTTATATTTTATTACTTGTTCGAAACATTTATACAATTGTATCCAACCCCCCTTAAATAATTATATCTTTACTGGGCAACATATAGCCTCATGGTCAAATAAAAACTAATCATAAAATAAAAATTATAAACCCTCCTATTTTATACTATCCCACCCATTCTTGCCCCGTCACTTTCCATTCACCCACATGGCCCACCCCAATTTAATTAGTGCCAATATCTTTCAGGCATCTCCTCGACACAGTTCCCACATCTCATTAATCCCCCCTTATTTCATAGTAACCCACCCCAACCTCATCTCTGCTTTCACATTAACTTCAAAACCTCAATCACCAACATCCCTACTCCCGACAATCTATAAAACTTCGATCATCTTCATCTATTACGATCATCAATATCCTCACATCCTCATTTCACCCTTTCTTTTGAATTTCTCCTCGTCTCTCATCTTTGCGATCAATGCGTAACACAGTAAATTAGATTAATGCAATCATGTCAATCAGCATAAAAATATTTGATTACCACATCGTTCAATGTTTAGAACCAACCACTATATTAACATTATCATTAATCATTGCACAAAATTATATATAGTATGTATATGTCTAGATATAATATTTGGTGATTTTAGTAATATAATTTAGTGATTTGTGTGATATAAATTAGTGATTGTCGTTATACGATTTAGTGATTAAAGTGTAGATCTAGTGATTTATGTCATACATTTTGATATTTGTGTTCATATATTATGTTTAAATTTCAGATCTAGTAATTTTAATTGAAAAATGGTGGTTATTGTTGATGATTGTTAATGATTTTGTATTTCATTCACATATACCCTCCCTTAATTCACAGTAAACATTCAAATCCCCTTCCATCAATACTTTTACCAGAACAGTGATTGAAGGTGATGGTAAGCAGGTGATCGAAAATGGTGATGTAGGTAGATAGGATTTGGCGACGATGATTAGAGATAGTGAAGGTAATTTGAGATGTGGTTGATCGATTTTTAATGGAAGACAAAGAAAGTGGTAAAAGAAACGATTATGTTGGTAACTATGTTCTGTGTTTGTATTACCCCGATTCAAGTGGGCTAGACTTGGACTGTTATTTAAATATGTTATTCCCTCTGTTTTCTTTTATATGTCGTTTGACTTTCTTGCACATAATTCTAAGTATTTTGACCGCATAGATAATTTTTTTTTGTAAATTAAAGTTTTAGTTATATATTTTTATTCACAAAAAGAAAAAAAATTAAAAATTATTATTCTAACTATGCCGTCAAAACACTTAGAAAGGTGTGCACAAAAGTCAAACGTCATATAATAAAAAACAAAGGGAGTAGTTTCTAGTTTTTATTATACGGTAGTTTCTATATATATATATATATATATATATATATATATATATATATATATATATATATATATAGGGGACTACTTCAATAAAAACCAATTTTAGAATAGAAACTAAAAATCAAATAATTTTTTTTAAATTACGTCGAAACATAGCATATATGGTATGCAAATCGATCGTTGAAAAATGAAGAAAAATATAGTGAAGCCGAATTTCGAAAAAACTTACAGATTAACAGGAAAAATCAAATTAAAAAACGAGGGAATTAGGTGAGATTGTGTGTGTGAGGGTGCAATTTAATTGTGTGTTGTGCTTGTAGGAGGTGTTATTAGATTAGATTGATTAGAGCATCTCCAACCATAACCTCCTGTTAGCTAAAAATCCTATGTGGCACTAAGATATAGATATTAGGTAAAAAAAACAGCACTCCAACCACATCATCTATTAGCAAAAAAATTAGATATCCTTCATCTGGTCTTCTATATTTGTTGAATCTGGAGGCATTAGCTATATCTTCCACGTCACATAAATTCATGTTTACATCTAAATCTACACATTAATACATATACATACACATTAATATATATATATATTTATATAATTTTTAATACATAAATATTAAAATTATTATTTAATATATAATATTTTTAATTTATTTAATATTAAGTGTGAAAAGATTGTTCTCTTATTAATAAAACTTATTAATTATTTTTAGCAAACAATATATATATAATACAATATATATTAGTAACTTTTTATTAAATATATTTTTGTTATATTTACATGTTATTATATTTCAGTTGTAATAATTATTAAATTACAATTATATATTTTTTCATGTATTGAATTAAGTATTAACTAAATTTATTTTAATATTTAAAGTTTTTATATATATATATATAAATCTAAAAAATATGAATAATATAATATTTTTGAATATAACTAATGATTATAGCTAATACCACCGGAGTGCATAGCCTTACAGGTTCAATAAAATTTTAGATAATCCTGATTTAGCTACCCATTTTAGCTATCATGGTTGGAGATATGCATGTTATGGATAAAAAGCTAAGGTTATTACTTGCTGTATTTATTACTAAGATTCGGGAGCTCAAGGCCTTTAATGGCTGCTCTCGTGTTTCGTAGCTTAATTCTGCCTTTACGAGATGCCTACGTATCTCTGTGAGTTAGAGAATCAAGCCAAAAAACGTAGTTCTGATTTGTGGGGTGAGGCCCCTTATATAGATGTGGGAGTCCTTGAATTGGACTTGGTATAGGAGACTTGGTGGACAAGCCTCTGAATTAGGATAGACTTAGGAGTCCTAGGAAGTAGGAAGCTGATCCCTTATCCTTTTAGGTCCCCTTGAGGCTAATCTATAAGGATTTATATCCTTATCGGGACTCTTCTCAATAGCTGATTTTTCCCTTATTAATTAATTACGAAATTAATTAATAATTAGGGCTTTTGGGCCTTTTTTATTCCATCAGGCCTGATCTGGTCCATCAGGCTTAACCTTTCTGGTCTGAGTTTCATATATCTTTTTATTGGGCCTAGCAGCCCACAGCTTGTACAATTAATGCAGTATTTAATTATACAATCATAATTTATTTATCCCTATCATTTGCCCCCCAACTTTTGGGAAACATTGAATAGGTTTCGCAGAAGTTAAGTCTATTTGTTCCCTTACAGGGTTTCGTTTTTCCGTAAAGTGTGGAGCGACCTACACGTTTACAACGAATTTTTCCTTTTATTTAGGAATTATTTTGATTTCCAGGAATTTTTCCCTTATTTCCCGGATTTTTCCCTAATTTCTGGAATTTTCCCTAATTTTTCTGGGATTTTCCCTAATTTTTCTGGGATTTTTCCTTATTTTTCTGGGATTTATCCTTAATTTCTGGATTTTTCCCTTAATTTCTGGATTTTTCCCTTAATTTCTGGGATTTATCCTTAATTTCTGGAATTTTCCCTTAATTTCTGGATTTTTCCCTTAATGTCTGGATTTTTCCCTTAATTTCTGGGATTTATCCTTAATTTCTGGAATTTTCCCTTAATTTCTGGGATTTTTCCCTTAATTTCTGGATTTTTCCCTTAATTTCTGGGATTTATCCTTAATTTCTGGAATTTTCCCTTAATTTCTGGGATTTATCCTTAATTTCTGGATTTATTCCTTAATTTCTGGGATTTATCCTTAATTTCTGGATTTTTCCCTTAATTTCTGGATTTTTCCCTTAATTTCTGGGATTTATCCTTAATTTCTGGATTTATTCCTTATTTCTGAAAACATTAACATTTTTCAGAAACTATTTAAGGAATTTCCTTATTTTTTGTAATTTTCCAGGATTTTTTCTTCCCTTTTTTTTCCTTTTCTCTCTTTTTTTTTTTTTTTATACAATTTTCGACCAGGAATCCATCCGACCAGGATCCTGGTCGAATTAGCCTTTGTTGTGCCTTGGTCGAAGGATTTTCGAGGAGATTCCATTCGAGCAAGAATCCTGGTCGAATTTCGGCCAGGATTTCTCCCCTTTTTTTTTTTTTTTTTTTTTAAATATTTCGACCAGGAATTTTCGACCAGGAATTTTTTTTCAACTTCGGTTAAGATTTTCGGTCAGGATGTCCATTTTTTGACCGAATTAACCATCATCTCTTGCCTTGGTCGAAGCTATTTCGAGCTGGATCATTTCGACCAAGATTTTATCTTGTTCCCTGGTCGAAAGGATCAAGGAACAAGGTCGAACATTATTCTGGCATTTCGGTCAAAAAACAATCATTTTCGACCAAGATTTTTGGTTAGAATTAATTTCTTGACCGAATTAGCTTCTTTTATCAGCCCTGGTCGAGGGAAATTCGACCTCAAACCATTCGACCAGGATTTCTCTGTGTTTTCTATTCGAAAGGGTCAAGAATATATACATATATTTTTTTTTGTATATACTTGGATTTAAGCTCTTAATTCTGGGCTAAGACTTGGGCCCATTTTAACTGGGCCTATTTTCTTATTTGGCCTACCCTTTTTTCTGGGCTTCAATAGAAAAACCTTGGGCCCATTTTTCTTGATCCAACTAGGTTTTTGCAATTGGCCCATTGTTTTAACTGGGCTCCCTTTCCACTCTTTTTTCTTAAACATCATTTGGGCCTCAAACAGGGCTTTTTAAACACTTGGGCCCTTAACCGGGCTTGATTTTTTCTAAAATTAGGCCCTTTTCTGAGATGGGCTTTTATTTTCTAAGCCCAAATTCCAAATCCTTCTAGGGTTTTTCTGGATTCTTCCAGATTCTTCAAAAACTCAAGTTTTCTTCTGATTTTTGCTAGAATTCTCTTGAATTTTCCAGGAACTTCCTGGATAATTCCAGAACCTTCTAAGTTTTGGGCCCAAATGGGCTTTTTTAAGGCCCATTATCCCCCTTCCTTGGCTATATAAAGGTGGGGTGAGAGTTTGATTTCTCCACACCTCTCACTTCACCTCTCTACTCATTCTACAACTTCTCCTCATCTTCCTCCAACTTTCTAACCTTTCCTCTCTCAAATCCCCTCCTTTAGTTTTCCAACCTCTCCTTCCTAGCTTCACTAATGGCTGACAAGAGTTCTGAGAGGGCGGCCAAGATAGCCTCGGCTTCAAAATGAGGTAAGGATATCGATATCCGTTCTTCATATATGTCTTTAATCGATATGATTAACACTAGGGGGGATGAATATCCCTCCACTGCACATCTCGACTCTTTTAATCATTGTAATACTTGGCACAACATAGATTTCAATAAAATAAATGCTCGTTATAACGTCCTTCCTCCCCTTAGATTAGTTCCAGTCTCTGGTGGTGATCGTACTTGCCACTGGAGACCCGATACTCTCTTCATTTACACAGATGCCCTTAATGCTGGGCTTAGGTTTCCTTTTCACCCCTTTATTCCTCATCTTTTGGATGATTTACAAATCAACCCGTGTCAGCTTCCTCCAAACGCCTGGAGGAACATTCTATGTTTTATGGTCTGCTGTCTTAGGGAGGGCTTTCCTCTTTCTGTAGCTGTTTTTAGGAAAGTCTTTCAGTGTTACAATAGTTCTTCCAGCATCTGCGGCTGGGTCTATGTCAAGCAAAGGCCCAAAAGCAAACATATTTTTAACAGTGCCTCTATTCCTGATAATAATCAAAATTGGAGGAATAGTTTCGTCGGGTTACGTTGGGAGAATGGTGACTGGGGCACACTTTTTCGATCTTCCTTTGGGAAGGTCAGTGATGGTAGCCTCAAATCCATTCACTTAACTCCTGAAGAAACTATTATTTATAATGGGCTTACTCAGGATGATGGCACGACCACCAGCTGGACTCTCTTAGAGGAGTTTTCCCTGATTCATGTGGGACTATCCTCTGTTTCTCAACAGGGTATTTTTCTTCCCTTCTCAATTTTACTTCATTTCATGCATTATTAACTTCACTTATTTTGTCCTTTGCTTTGTTTCAGCTGCTAAGGAGATTAACGAGGACAATGTTCCTTTGGTTGAGGAAATAGCTAGGATGAAGAAAGCTCGGCTCGCAGGCCTAGACACCCGGGGAAAGGCCACGGAGCCTATCTTTTTGAAGAAGCAGAAAGAGCCTATAGGGGAGGCTTCAACTGAAGGAGCTGGGGGCCATAGTGCTCCTATTAGTGCTGCTGCCCCTACTGCTGCTGCCACAGGAGCCTTCCAGCCTCTCTGGGGATTCCGCCGAGGGGACACCGTGGTTGGTTCCACGAAACATGCTTGGGATTGGTCCTACCATAGCGTGACTCCAAAGGACTTTACTGATGTGGTGGCCACCCCTGACCTTGAGAGGATTAAGCTCATGGGAGCCCAATCTCTGGCTTCGGTATGCCTTCTCTCTTTTAAATTTATCTTTCATTCTTGTAGCATTTTCTTTCCTTATACTTCGTTGGTTGCTTTGTTTCAGTCTAACGCCTATTTTCAAGGCGCCGTGAGGCAAGCCGAATCATGGAAGCGGGCTTCTGATAAGGCCGATAATGCCCTCAGGAGGCAACAGAAGAAGTATGCTACCCTGGAGAAGAAGCTCAAGTGCAAGGAGGAAGAACTCGGAGAGTCTAACGCCGAGCTGGTGGTACTTCGGGCGGAGAAGGATAAAGCTATAGACAACTATCTGGACTCGGAGGAGTTTGCCCAATCCATGAGGATTAGGGATGATTCAGTCTTTCCCGGGTTTTTTAGGACTGGTTGGGATACGGCCCTTGGGACCGTGAACGAGGCTTGTCCTGACATTAACCCGACGGACTATATCTGCCCTGATGACGAGGCTTTGCTACAGAGGTTTCGTACCCGAGTAGTTGTCTCGGATCATGTTCCTCAGGATCCACTCCTTCCTCCTCCCGAGTCTTCTTCCAGACCTGCTGAGGACGACAGCTCTTCCTCCTCCTCCAAGACGACGGAGACATCTAGCGAGAGCGGAGAGGATGATGATATGGACGCCGAGGGCACCTCAGCTCCTTAGAGCTTTTTCAGCCCTGCATGGCTTGTTTTATTGTATTGACTTAATTGTATTCAAAACTTATTACCCTTCGGGGCTTATATTTTATATGTTGCTTTTCTTGCCTCTTTCTGTTTAATATGCATTTGAGCCTTAAACATCCTTGGATTGAAATAATTTCAAACTCTTTAATATGAAGTCTAGTTTTTCAAAACCTTACATAGCATGGGTTCGACCCTAATCAATAATAACTAGACAATGTAAATTCTACTGGAATATAAAATCCTACGCAAGCAAAGCTTCCAGGTGCTTTTAAACCTACTTGTCACAATGACAAGTGAGAATCGTACTTCGCCTATCTTACACGTAGTAAACCTTCAGGTTTTGTGCGTGCCAGGTCCTCGGGACTTCAAAACCATCCATAGTCTCGAGCTTGTAGGTTCCTCTACCTTGAACACTCTTGACTCTGTACGGCCCTTCCCAATTTGGGGCAAGCTTCCCTTTTTGTCCTACACCAGATGCTTCTATCTTCCTCAAGACTAGATCGCCTTGTTTAAAAAACCTTTCTTTAACCCTTAGGTTGTAGTAGAATGAAGCTTTTTTCTGATATTCTACTATCTTTGCATGTGCTTTATCTCGCACTTCATCAATTAAATCCAGGGCTAATCTCTGCCCTTCCTCATTTTCTTTCTCATCGAAAGCCTGAATCCTTGGAGAGGAATGTGATATCTCCACGGGAACTACTGCTTCCGCCCCATATGCCAACATGAAAGGAGTTGCATCTGTCGTGACTCTACAAGTAGTCCTATAGGCCCATAATATGGAAAGTATCTCATCCACCCAATTATTTCTCGACTTTTCGATCCTCTTCTTTAGTCCATCCAGGATTATCCGATTTGCTACCTCCGCTTGCCCATTGGCTTGCGGGTGAGCCACAGAGGTGAACCGCAACTCAATTTCATTTTCTTCGCAATACTTCTTGAATTCCTCATTGTTGAATTGTGTTCCATTGTCAGTGACGAGGATACGGGGAATTCCATATCGGCACATGATGTTTTCCCACAGGAATTGTGCAACTTGCTTAGTTGTGATTTTGGCCAAAGGTTTGGCTTCGATCCACTTGGTGAAATAATCAATGGCTACAATCAGAAATTTCCTTTGTGCCGTGGCCATAGGAAAAGGCCCTAGAATATCCATCCCCCACATGGCAAAGGGAATAGGCGAGTTGATAGAGGTCAGCATTTCAGGGGGTTGTCTAACAATTGGTGCATGCTTCTGACAGCGGTCACACTTCTTTACATATTCTTTGGCATCAGCCATCATTTCTGGCCAATAGAAGCCTAAACGAGTTATCTTATGAGCCAAGGCCCTGCCCCCCAAGTGTTGCCCACAAATACCTCCATGCACTTCCTCAAGAGCTAAGCGTGCCTCATCGGGCCTGAGACACCTCAAGTAAGGAACCACGAAAGATCTTTTATATAGAATCCCATCTATCAAAGAGTACCTTAGTGCTCGAACAGTTAACTTCCGTGCCTCAATTGCATCGCTTGGCAACCAACCGGTCTGAATGTGAGCCTTGATGGGATCAATCCATGACGTCCCCAAGCCTACGGGAGCCACAAGCTTAACATCTATGCTTCGTGTCTTCAAAACACGGAAGTACACACTTCCTGAACTTTCTTCAATCTTAGATGAAGCAAACTTTGATAGCGCATCTGCTTTAGCATTTTCTTCCCTTGGAATGTGTTCAACATGGCATTCATTAAATTGGGTCATCACAGCCCTTACTAGGCGAACATACTTAGCCATCGTATCATCCCTTGCTTCAAATTCTCCCTTTACCTGGGATATGATCAACTTCGAGTCTCCACGGACCTTTAAGTTTTTGACTCTAAGTGTCCCAGCTAGACCAAGGCCAGCAATCAGGGCTTCATACTCTGCCTCATTGTTTGTGGTTGGGAAGTCTAGCTTCATGGCATACTCAATTAAGAATCCATCAGGGCTTTGCAAAACCAACCCTGCTCCACTGGAATTTGTTTTTGATGCTCCATCAAAATAGAGAACCCAATATTCTTTCTCCTTGTCCCCATTGTCGACTCCCTTGTCTTGAGGTATGGTATCTTCCTGCCCCCCGACTTCTTGGTTGGGTATGGTACATTCCACCACGAAGTCAGCTAGTGCCTGGGCTTTTATGGCCATACGTGGCTTATACTTGAGATCGAACTCTCCCAACTCTATTGCCCACTTAATCAGTCTCCCACTTGCCTTGGGACTGTGAATGATATTTCTCAGTGGCTGATTTGTTAGCACTTCATTTTGGTGAGCTTGAAAATAAGGACGCAGCTTTCTTGAAGCCATTACCAAGGCTAAAGCGAATTTCTCAATGGCTGAATAATTCAACTCAGCACCATGCAAAATTTTGCTGACATAGTATACGGGTTTCTGGACTTTCAGTTCCTCCTTAACCAACACCGCGCTCAAGGCGCTTTCTGAAACAGCCAAGTACAAGAATAAAACTTCACCCAGAACTGGCTTGGCCAACAACGGGGCCTGGCCCATATACTTATTTAACTCTTCAAATGCCTTCTGATTTTCCTCACTCCATACAAAGTCTTTAATGTTCTTTAATGACTTGAAGAATGACAAGCACTTGTCTCCTGACTTGGAGATGAATCGTCCTAGCGCAGCAACCCTTCCTGTGAGTTTCTGAACATCCTTGACAGTTTTTGGGGGTTCCATGTCCAGGATTGCCTTTATTTTATCGGGGTTAGCCTCAATTCCCCTCTTTGAGACCATCAATCCCAAGAATTTTCCAGATCCTACTCCGAAAGCACACTTCGTAGGATTCAACATCATCTTGTGGTACCTCAGGACCTCAAAAGCTTCCCTCAAATGGGTTATATGATCAGTCTTTACTAGACTCTTGACTAGCATGTCATCAACATAGACTTCCATAGTCTTCCCAATAAGATCCTTAAAAATTTTATTCACCAACCTTTGATAGGTGGCTCCTGCATTCTTGAGACCAAACGCCATAACAAGATAACAATAAACACCAAAGTCAGTGATAAATGATACCTTTGGAATGTCATCCTTATGCATTTTGATCTGGTTGTATCCGCTAAACCCATCCATGAAACTCAGCATCTCATGTCCAGCGGTGGCATCAATCAAAGTATCAATTCTAGGCAGCGGAAAACAGTCTTTGGGGCATGCATCATTCAGATCGGTGAAGTCTATACACATCCTCCACTTTCCATTAGCCTTCTTCACCATTACAGGGTTTGCTAACCACTCCGGAAATTGAATCTCCTCAATGAAACCAGCCTCTAAGAGCTTTTCCACTTCCTGCTTTATAGCCTCTTGTCTTTCCGGGGCAAAATTTCTTTTCTTTTGTTTCACTGTCTTCCGGCTTGGATCCACGTTTAACTTGTGAGTAATTAACTCCGGGTCTATGCCTGGCATATCAGCTGCTGACCATGCAAACACATCACTATTTTCTTGCAAAAATTTCACTAACTTCCCTCTAAGGGGCTCCTCTAATGTGGCTCCAATGAAAGCCATCCTCTCAGGATTCTTGGGATCTAAAGGAACCGAAACCAATTCTTCTGCTGGCCTTCCTCTATTCTCATCATTTTCTCGAACATCCATATCTTCAATAGGAAGAACCTGCCCCCCGACTCCATCTGCCCTCAAAGAGGCCACATAACAGCTTCTAGCCATTTTTTGATCCCCTCTCTCTTCTCCAATCCCGTTTCGGGTGGGAAACTTCATGACTAAATGGTAGGAAGAGGGGACTGCCTTGAAGGCATGTATCCCTGTTCTCCCCATGATAGCATTATAAGTTGAACTAGCCTTTACCACTACGAAATCCAGCATCTGCGTTGCTTGCCTTGGCTCCGTACCTATGGTGGTTGGCAACTTGATTATCCCTTCCACAGGACATTCTACTCCAACAAATCCATATATCGGCATGTCGGTTGGTGTTAACTGGGAGTCGTTATACCCCATCCTTAGAAAGGTGTCATGGAGCAAGATATCCACAGAAGCACCATTATCCACAAGGACCCTCTTAACCGGGCTATTTCCTATTATCGGCGTTATGACCAGCGGGTCGTCATGGGGAAACTTCACACCCTCTAGGTCGGAATCATCAAAAGCCAATGTTACTTCTGTCCTGGCCCTCTTCGGGGCTTCTCCAACAATATGCATAACCTCTCTAGTATATGCCTTTCTGGAATTTTTGGACAATCCAGCAGCAGTTGGACCTCCAAAGATCGTGTTTATCACAGGCCCTCGAGGTCTCGGCCCTCCATAAATGGTGTTTATAACTGGTCCTCTAGGTTGGGGATTCCGCCCCTGATCATCTTGGTCCCTCCTACGATCTTCAAAGTTCTTCCTTCCATTATTATTTCTGTCTCCTCCATCTCCAGTATACTTGTTCAATCTTCCTTTTCGAATCAAAAACTCAATTTCATCTTTCAACTGTCTACACTCATCGGTGTCATGACCAACATCTTTGTGAAACCTGCAATACTTGCCTTTATCTAGCTTGGCGGGATCAGCCTTCAAGGGCTTAGGCCAGCGAATATCTCTGTCTTTCTCAATCTCCATCAAAATCTGACTTCTGGGAGCATTCAGCTTAGCGTATTCAGTGAACTTTTGCCCAGGTCCTCCCTTCTTGGGGGTTGAATCAGGGTTTTGTTCAGTTCTAGGATATTTATCCTTAGCGATATACTCTAAATCAGTTTTTCGTTTCTTGCCTCCAGTGGGCTCATTACTTACTACGGTCTTCCTCATACTTTCTTCAACCTTGATATACTTCCCTGCCCTCTCTTGGAGCTGCAACATGCTCTCAGGGGGTCGTTTGGCCAAAGACATCTTGAAAAACTCATCCCTAGTTCCTTGTTGCAGTGCTATCATGGCTACCTTATCATCAAGGTCTGGGACTTTTAAAGCCTCCTTTGTAAAACGATTCAGGTAATCTCTTAAGGATTCCTTAGCTCCCTGCACAAGACTCATAAGAGATGCTGAACTTTTCTCATGGACTCTTCCACTGATGAATTGCTTAATAAAAGCCTGACTTAATTCTCTGAATGATCCAATAGAATTTGGGGGTAGGCGACTGTACCATCTTTGAGCCATACCCGACAGGGTTTGAGGAAAGGCCCGACATTTTATAGCATCGTTCACGGGTTGCAGCAGCAGTGCATTAGAGAATGTCCTAACATGATTAGCGGGGTCTCCCGTGCCATCATAGGCTTTGATAGTGGGCATCTTGAATTTCCTTGAGATATGGGCATTCATTATCTCTTCTGTGAAGGGTGGAGTTGGATCATCAGGATCTCCAAGGGGAAGGAGATTGCTTGGATCAGTTCTTGGGACAGCAGCCCTTCTTCTTACCGGACCATCCAGGTCTATGATAGGAGGAGGATTTCTCCCCCTAGGAGGTATGTGGGTTCTGGTGGCTTGGTGAGCCTCCAAGTCACGCCTCAGCCTTTGGATTTCAGCCTCATGAGCCCTGATCTTTTCCTGCACTTCTTGGGGATTCGCCCCTGGGGTGCTTTGGGGGCGTTGCCTTCCATCGGCCATTGGCTCTTTTCCAGGACGCCTCCTTCTCGGGGCCACTTCATCATCCGAAGATTCGGAGTCTCTCTCAGTGTATGGACCAGAAAATTCCCGATCCTCAGGGATAGGATCCAAACCTCGTATATAGGGGGGCGACCGCCCTCGTGCTTCACTTCGCCCAGCATATCCGCTTCCTCCAACCTCAGGGTGAAGGGTCATCCCATAAGGGGGTTAGTAGTAACAACAGTTGAATATTCATACCCGACGGGTCGAGAATTCACAGGTATATGTACTTGTTGAACTTGAGGATTCGTACCTTGAATAGTCGGGGGAGTTGTCCCTTGTGGCTGAGGTTGAGTTGCCCCTGTCTGGGCTTCCCCCTGAGTAGATGCATAAGTTGAATGGGGAGGAACCTCCACGGTTGATGAAATCACCTGGGTTGTCTCTGATGGTGTTCCTTCCTCTAGAGCTCCAATTGTTCTCCGTGTTCTCGCCATGGTTGTTGTTTTTCCCACAGACGGCGCCAAATGTTATGGATAAAAAGCTAAGGTTATTACTTGCTGTATTTATTACTAAGATTCGGGAGCTCAAGGCCTTTAATGGCTGCTCTCGTGTTTCGTAGCTTAATTCTGCCTTTACGAGATGCCTACGTATCTCTGTGAGTTAGAGAATCAAGCCAAAAAACGTAGTTCTGATTTGTGGGGTGAGGCCCCTTATATAGATGTGGGAGTCCTTGAATTGGACTTGGTATAGGAGACTTGGTGGACAAGCCTCTGAATTAGGATAGACTTAGGAGTCCTAGGAAGTAGGAAGCTGATCCCTTATCCTTTTAGGTCCCCTTGAGGCTAATCTATAAGGATTTATATCCTTATCGGGACTCTTCTCAATAGCTGATTTTTCCCTTATTAATTAATTACGAAATTAATTAATAATTAGGGCTTTTGGGCCTTTTTTATTCCATCAGGCCTGATCTGGTCCATCAGGCTTAACCTTTCTGGTCTGAGTTTCATATATCTTTTTATTGGGCCTAGCAGCCCACAGCTTGTACAATTAATGCAGTATTTAATTATACAATCATAATTTATTTATCCCTATCAGCTCTTAAGGGTCTAAATTAAGTTTCTAGTTTATATTTTAAATTTGATTTCTATTTGATCATTTTCCTATACAAACATATATATATAGGCCTATACAAACATATATATATATATATATAGGCCTTTACTCCGTGGGGAACCATCTTATATGGAGAACCGTGGAGAACCGTGGAGAACCATTGTTTTAATTATAAAATCCCATCACAAATTGTAAAATTTTACTTTAAAAAATATAAAATTCGATGTTTATCTAGAATAATAAATATAATAGAAAATTTAGCAATTAAAATTTGAAAAAATTAATTGATTTTAAATTTGATTATACAGTGGAATAATTTTTAATAAGTGTGATTCTACTATAGAGCCAATTTAAACTTTTTCAATAATTTCAATGATTTTTTAAAATAAAAAATTGTGTAACTTCGATTATTAATTAGATAATTAAAATTTATAAGTATATATGATATGATGAAAAATAAAATAAATTATATATTTTATATTTTTAAATAATGGTTCTCCACGATTCTCTATACAAAAGGGTGCTCCATGGAGTGCTACCCTAAATATATGGATGAGCTATTTTAATAGAAACCATTTTAGAATATAAACTAGAAACCAAATAATTTTTTTTAAAAAAATAATTTGAAACATAGCACATATGGTATGTAAATCGATCGTTGAGAGATGAAGAAAAATACAGTGAAGTCGAATTTAAAAAAAAACTTACCACTTGACGGGAAAAATCAAATTAAAAATGGAGGGGAAAAGTTGAGATTGGGTGTGGGAGGGTGTAGATTATTTGGGTGTTGTAATTTTAGGGGGTCCATTAGATTAGATTGATCTATAGTTTAGATTAGTTTGTAGTTTGTAGTTCCACACGGAGTAAAGGCATATATATATATATAGGGGAATGATCAAATAGAAACCAAAATTAAAATACGGAGAACCATCTTATACGGAGAACCGTGGAGAACCATTGTTTTAATTATGGAATCCCATCACAAATTGTAAAATTTTACTTTAAAAAATATTAAATTCGATGCTAATCCAGAATAATAAATATAATAGAAAATTTAGAAATTAAAATTTGAAAAAATTAATTGATTTTAAATTTGATTCTATAGTGGAATAATTTTTAATAAGTGTGATTCTTAATGTGATTTAGTTATAGAACCAATTTAAACTTTTTTAATAATTTCAATGATTTTTAAATAAAAAATTGTATAACTTCGATTTGTAACAATATATGATGAAAAATAAAATAAATTATATATATATATATATATTATATTTTTTAAATAATGGTTCTCCACGATTCTCTATATAAGAGGGTACTCCATGAAGTGCTACCCTATATATATATATATATAATCCATATTTGGTACGCGTTCGATTTAATTTTCGGATCCAGTTCGATTCGGGTAATACAAAACCCATATCCAACCCGAAATTTATTCGAATTTCTAAATTAATTCCAAACTCAGACCCAAAATTCAAATATCGGATTAGATTACACCATCCAAAATCCTTTAGCATGGTGTTTTGTGCGGGTGATTTGTGTAACTGTTTTTTAATTTTAATTTTAATGGGCAAACTTAAAGGAGCTGTTTTTGTTTTGGGTTGGGCTGGTTATTTTGTATTGGGTTGAGCTGTTTCTAGTTTTTATTTTAAGGCAGTTTATATTTAAACATCCCCTATATATACACACATATATAGGGGCTACATGCTATGCTCCTGAGTTAAAATTAAGAGAAAAAAGAAAAGAACGGAAAAGAAACTTTTATAATTTCCCTTCATAGACGTACTCCCGAGTTTTTTCAGGAGAGAAAAGAAGAGATTGAGGGAGAAAGTTTTCAAAATTTTTCACCCAAAAGTTTCTGCCCAAAAATGGGATGATTTGGGCAGAAACTCTCACGTACTTTTTAATATATTTCCCTCCAAATTAATATTTTCAAATTTTCTCTTTTTTACAAGAAATAACTTGGGAACATCTTAAAGAAATTTTTTTGTTTCTCTTTTTTCCTTTCTCTTCTCTTCCGTTCTTTTTTTTCATAAAAAATTCGGGAACACAACGTAATAGAAACCATTTTAAATTCAATTTTCGGGTCCAGTTCGATTCGGATAATACAAAACCCAAATCCAACACGAAATTTATTCGGATTTATAAATTAATTCCAAACCGAGACCCAAAATTCAAAATATCCGACATCCATACATATATATTTTTAAGTCACACGGCCATCAGGCACATTGAGGCGATTTGAGACGATTTCAATCACAACCACTCCGCTCATTTTCTTGTCCATCAGGTATATAAACGATTTATAGCTATACACACACTTATACACACGATTATACCAACACACACGATTATACAATGAGTTTGAGTGCAATAAACAGAAAAACACTTCATCTGGTTTTATTTTGAACGCACTGGATTTTGTGCAATTTTGTTCGATTACTATTCAAATTTTTTATATGAATGTGATCGTTGTTCGAAATTGTGTTGATTATGTGATAATTAGGGTTCGAATGAGGGGTAAATTAGTTAATAATTAGGTTAAATTAGGGTAATACTTGTTTCGAGTCCTGTTCTTTGTTTGTTTTTAGAATTATTGCCATTGATGAATATTGTAACTTCCGAGGAATGTGTCTGTTGTTTATATTGCGGAATTGAATCGCTTGTTTGTGGACTTGTGTATATTGGCGGTATTGCAGGTATTTACCATGGTTAATACTAGAGCAATGTCCGGAACAACTAAGAAAACAGATACCATGTAAGCTTTTCTCAATTTTATTTTGATGAACATAAGAAAATTTGTGCTTGTCTGAAATGAAGAGAACTGTGCTTGTTGTTTTGAGTACATAGGCTTCCAAAATGAGTAAATCATGAGTACAGTACTGTTGTAGCATAAACATTTGGTAACTTTTAAACTTCCTGTCATGAGAATAACAAAATATATAATTACACAGGACAGGACGCCCCCCACGTAACGCCCCCGTAGGGGAGAACGGAGGCTGTAACCATATGGAAGGCCTTAGGCCGTAACCATGGGGAAAGAAAGCGTTAGGTTGTGCTGATGGCCTTAGGCCTTATCCATACCGCCGTATCTAAGTCAAGACCATAACAATGAAACTGATGATACTACGATCAGTTTAAAAATTGTTCTTTGTTTAAGGCGTGAGTGTATTTTAGGATCTATCAGTTATATATTATTACATTGCATGAATATTATATTGTATTGCATGAATATTATATTTTACATTGTATTTTCTTTAACAAACAAATGCATATGCTGTGAAACACAAAGTTGTTGAAAGAGTAATATCAATTTATTATGATTTAGGGGAGGCACAGCTCTACGTCGCTGGACAGTGAGGGACGATGCTTATTGCTTTTTCATGTAACTTCTTACCTCATTTTTTTCTCTTTGTAGTCTATGCATTGTATATTTTGTCGTGATTTTGTTTGTTTAATTATAGGAAGGACTCTAAGGTAAAATATTTTGAGAAGCATGCAAAATATTATGAGACGCATCAACGAGGCCCACTAGTACGATCTCCATTTTTCTTGTTAGCATTTAAGTATACCTTTCTAAATCAGTATTAATTCGTCTTTTCGTGCTTTTTTCATCATAGATACCTGAGAAGCTCCGACAAGCTATCAGGCTAGAATGGAGGGATATGAGTGATACTGTAAGTATTTTGCTGAAAAATGATATAGATATGGTGGGACACGAGATCTTAAAATTTTCCTCCTATTTCAATTTTTGCAGGACAAAGCTCCGTATGTTGAACTTGCTGAGGAATTGAGGGCTCAAGGACGTACCTATCTGTAAGTTATCTCTTCCTTGTTTCTTGCATTTAGTAGTAGTATTGGCATTTTATGCTCCATCCAGTGTATTAAAGGATGAGCCTCTGATATGCAACTTAGTTTTCAGTCATTGTCCTCTGATATGTATTCTGCACATCCTCAAAAACAATTTAGAGAGTACCCAAAAGAGGTCAATGGCTAGAATTATAATTGGACGAGTCATGTGATGTCTTGGTTTTAGTTTGTGCCCCTTAAAAGCATGATTCTGTATGATTTCTTACTGGCCATTTAAAGTGCCCAACTCAAAAGCCAATTTTTGCTGGTCATTGTATCAATTCTCAGAGACATTGTTTACAAATAGGTAATGTCTTATGTTGTTTTGTTTTATCTTCTTGGATCTTGTTTCTAATAGTGTAAAACTTTTCTAGTTTCCTGTCAGTGCAGATATTATGTATTTATCTGCTCTACCAACTATAAAATTATCTGTCAGAAGTCACAGGGAAAATTTTTTTAGTTCTTTTTTTTGGTAGTTTCGAATTTAATAGTTATCCAGCTGTAATAACAGTGTTCTTTATCCAGCTTATTATAAAATTGTTAATAATATGCATGTTATGCTTGGTGAGCTATATGGCAGACTATAGTGATTCATGGAATGAGTTCATGCAGTTTTGAGTCATTTTGACTTGCCAAAACAGTGACATTCTTTATTTCGAACATTTAGTTCGTTATTTATGATTGTTTTTTATACATTTGTGTTTTGACCGCTACTGGTTTAATCTTTAATAGCATCTAATTTTATCATCTTCTGTGCAGGGACTAAGAAGACTTTTGTGGGATAAGAAGACTTTTGTACCAAGACTGATATGATTGTGGAATTATTTTAAAATTAAAGTGAATAAATTGGACAAAATGTTAGCTAAATATGAAATTATTTGGTTGTAAATATGCAACTAGCATTGGAATGCAAGTGCAATTTTATCACAAAAAATCACTTTTTAGTTCTATATTATATTAATGGCTATAGTCGTTTTTCATCTAGTATTGGACTTACTCTCGATATCTATGGTTGTTACTACAATATTGTTTATGCTAATGCTTAGCATGCATGGACCAAAGAGAGATCATGAGTCTAAGAACAACTCCAGTAGAGCTGCCAAAAGGGGGTGCCATGTCACATAATATGCTAATACTTTGCATGCATGGATCAAAGAGAGATCATAACTCGTCAATATAGGCAATCCTTGGGGTGCCTATATTATGCTTTGCGTTTGTTTATATGAACAAGAGCTTTAATTTCTATTTAAAAGATAATTTAAATTCTATAAAATGTTTGTGAAACTTAAAAGTGACGTGTTAGTCAATAGTTGTGGTACTATTTTAAGGGTGATGACCCCAAATGTCACTTTTGGAGGACAAATGACCCTCAATGTCATTTTTTGAATAATTGGCCCCAAATGTCATTCCAAAACAGAGTTTCGGGTGAAGTTTTCCTTTTTAATGAAAAACGGAGTTGCGTGTTCTGTTTTGATTTTTTTTTCAAAAAAAATTTGAAAACGCAACTTCAATTCGTGTTTATGGGGGCAAAACGGAATCTCAGAATGTGTTTCTCATATTAACTCATTTTGGATCTGCATTTTGAATTTTTTTTTTTGCATCCTGAGAAAAACTCGGTTATAGACTGCGTTTTTATGAAAAACTCATTTTGAAACGCCGTTTTTATATCCATAAACTCAAAACGAGACTGCGTTTTTTACCGAAACAATTTCTGAAATTGCGTTTTCAGCAAAAACTCGGTTTGAAACCTCGTTTTTACACAAAAACACAAAACGAAACTACGTTTTTCTTTTATTTAAAAAAAATAAAAAAAATTGTTATAGAAAAACTCAACACGAGACTGCGTTTTTCGTCTATTTTTAAAAACTTCACCCGAAACGCCGTTTTCAAGTGACATTTGAGGCCAAAAATTCAAAAAATGACATCGAGGATCATTTGACCCCAAATAGGCCTTAATTACTATTTCAATAGCTTGAGTTTGAAAGCTTGCAAGAAACAGGTGCCAATACTATTATAATCTATAAGTACTAGCTGTAAGGTTTTGATGAAACCTAAGAAATTTAACAAGTTTTACATAATGTTATCTCTAAACCTCCAGGATCTTGCATGTTTCAATTCATCACATAGTGTTTGGAAAATGTTCATAAGTAAAGCTGATTGTTTACAAAAAACCAAACATGTCAAGGTTCAAGCTTTGTTTGTAAACTCAACCAGTATAAAAAAGAAGCAGTGTTTTGAACACAACTTCCAATAGCTTATTACAAAAGTTTACATGTATAAAAGACAGATGATTTATCTATCTTACAACATCGAAACATCTATAATTTGCATAGCTAAAAGTTAAGCATGGCAAGGATGGTAGCCCTGTTATCACTTTCTTTGTTATGCCTTGTGGCTTCTGTACAATGTTATGGTGGAAATGGATATAACCCTCTTGCCAAACTTATCGATGCTCAGAAGTCGAAGAGGTTATCTACTTTCCACAATGAGGTTCTGAATGTTGAGTATTCCCCTGTGTTTGTTGGATCTCAGGATGGATTGAAGGAAGCTGACAAGGTAGAATCATTGCCAGGGCAACCTGATGGGGCAACTTTTGATCAGTACTCGGGCTATGTCACAGTTGATCCGGTTGCTGGAAGAGCACTTTTCTACTATTTTGCACAGTCTGAAAATTCTTCTACCGATCCTCTTGTGCTATGGCTTAATGGAGGTAATTGTGGAATCCTTTTGAATTATGGCTCAATTTTAAAGGTCATACAGCAGTGCATAATGGAAAATACTAACCTTAGGCTTTTAGCTTTTAGCTCTTATTTTAAATTGAATGAAGAATTTATAAGTTTTTAAAATCGGAATGACAGGACCTGGCTGTTCTTCATTTGGGAATGGAGCAATGATGGAACTTGGACCATTTAGAGTCAATAGTGATGGTAAAACCTTATCCCAGAACAAGTATGCTTGGAACAACAGTAAGTTTCAACTTCTTCAAATTGCTCTTTTTCTTTTTTTCCCATTAATCTCTTCTAAAAATATATTGTCTGGTAAATCACACTATCTGGTTGCCAATGCAGAGGCAAATATGTTATTCTTGGAATCCCCAGCTGGTGTTGGATTTTCATATTCCAACACAACTTCAGATTATGTTACCGGGGATACAAAAACAGCAGAAGATGCCTATACATTTTTAATAAACTGGCTAGAAAGATTTCCAGAATACCAAACCCGAGATTTCTTCATTACTGGAGAGAGCTATGCAGGACACTATATTCCCCAATTAGCTCAACTAATTCTTCACAACAACAAAATTACTAACCAGACTGTCATTAACCTTAAAGGAATTGCTGTAAGTTTTCATCAACCAATATTTCCTTGAAGCAATAACACTTGGCACACATAAAATAGGAACAAAGAGAAATAACTTCAATTATTATTTGATTAACAGATTGGTAACGCATATGTAGACAAGGAAACACAGTACTCAGGATCGTTTGATTATTACTGGTCACACGCCCTATTATCTGATGGAATTCACGAAGGCATCACTCTGAACTGCAACTTTTCTGCAAATGCAACATTTTCAGAAGCATGTAGAAATTATCTTAGGCAAGTAGACCTTGGCGATATTTTTCCTTACGATATATATGCTCCCTGGTGCGGTTCTTCAAGTGGTTCACCCTCCGTAAGTTTTACTAGTACTTTTATATTCTTAAACCTAATTTTTTTAGCAAAAAATATATATTATGTTTGCTTGTCTCATGGTACTTGTGCATTACTTTTACTTGAAACAGACATCAGGATTTGATCCATGCACAGATAGTTATATCGACACGTACTTGAATACTCAACTAGTTCAGAGTTCACTTCACGTCACTGTTCCTCCAAGGTCATGGGCATCTTGCAAGTACATTTCTAAACTCAGCTAAATGTCTGCAATGCATGGACAATGAAAATTGGACAATCTCTATTACTGGAGACATATTACTATTAAGACGCCTTCTATTATGAAAATTGTACAGTCTATGTTACTGGAGATATATAAACTAATCAGACACCTTCTATAATATATAGTGACAGATATATTAAGTTAATGGTTACTAACGGTATTTTTATAATTTGTCTGACCTTGTTATAGCGATGAGATCAATGATCAATGGAATGATTCCCCTGCAACAGTCTTGCCTGTCATTAAGGAACTCATGAGCAGTGGCATCAGTGTTTGGCTATACAGCGGAGACACAGATGCAGTAGTGCCTGTGACAACAACACGATATGCGATAGACTATCTTCAAACATCTGTTGAAACTGAATGGTACCCCTGGTACACTCAAGCTGAGGTACACATACTATATAAGCCACACACAGATCTTTTCTAAACTGTTAATCACTAATTATTAATTTCCTGAATGAAATTTCTGTTGAAGGTGGGAGGGTACGCGGTTGGATATGAAAATTTGACATTCGTGACTGTTAGAGGATCCGGACATTTTGTTCCAAGTTATCAGCCTTCTCGTGCTCTTGCTTTGTTCTCTTCCTTTTTGGCCGGAGAGCTTCCTCCTTTCATCGAGAGCTAAATCTAGACTCAATGCAGTCCAGAAAAGGAGGCGTTTTAAATAAGATGTTCAGTTACATTTTGGACTAAGTAGATGATCATCGTTCACCATTGCTTTTTCAAATTCTGATTATCCAATGTACTGTAACTAACATGCTATCCATAGATATTTAATCATATTATTATCTTCATTTTGCAGTTAATAGTTGATTAATCCAATTGAGATATACTACTAAGATAAGAATATTTACTTAAGTATCTAACAAACAATCATGACAAAGGTTCCGTCACTTTTATGACACTGTACAGCATTATGCAGAATTATGCAGGACACTGTACAGCATTCCCTCTAAAAGATCAACTAATCCTTCACAACATCACTAACCAAACAGTCACTAACCTAAAGGAGTTATTTCAAGTTTATACTGATCAATGCTCACCGAATTGCAGGCTTGCACCATGGTTACAGATTTCGGAAATCAGAAATAATTGATTGAGGTACCGATTTGTTATTCATGGGTCGACTTCTATAACAAAGGCTTGCACAATGACAACAGTACACTCAAGATAATTACAAATAGACTAATTTGCACTTTGCACCCCATAACTTTCGCTGAATCTCACTTTGGTATCCGAACTTTGGGACCTTACAGTTTGCACCCTAGACTTAGGAAACGCTGACAGTTAACATCCCTTTGACAGATTAAATGTTAACCCAGACGTTAACGTTATCTTCCACAGGGGTATTACTGGAATTTTAAATTTCAACGGATATAATTGTAAAATGGGTGTATATGTACCTCAAAACTGATCTATTCTTTTACTCTTGCATATTCAGCCATTTTATTTCATTTCTGTTAGTAAAAAAATGTCAATTAAGTGTAGCTGTAATCAATGGACGGTAGAGAGGACGGCTTGGACTGATGCAAATGCGGGACGTCGTTTTCTTGGTTGTGCTACATATACCTGTAATTTTTTCCGGTGGGTGGATGCTCCTCTATGTGGACGTGCAAGAGCTATCATCCCGGGTCTAATTCGACGAATCAAGGCGCTTAAAGGTGAACAAAGGTATCTGGAGGCTTATAATGTTAAGTTACAAAATGAATTGCAGTAAAAAAAGGGGTAGCAAATTGGTTTATGTGTTGCTAATATTGTCATGGGCAATTCTGTTGATCTTGAATTTACCCGGAGGTGGGGATAACCAAGACAAAGTTGGGGATCTTTCATGTCTGTTACCTCATTAAATTCAGGATATTGCATCTCCTCCTCATCACATGAACTCCAAGCCATTCTTTCATCTGCACTGTCAAACCCATCAGAACTACTATCACCATCTTCTACATTATTTGGGAAATGTACCTTCTTGGCTTCTTTAGCATCTTGTCTCTCAAATTCTTCTTCCATTTTCTTCTTTTCTTTTTCTTGCAAATCCTTAAGCATATCAGGCACTTCATTTTCATCATATATATCATCATGATCAACATCTTCACCCTCTCTTTCATCATCTGCATAATTATTTCTTATTGATATATCAGTTTGAGAGAGAGAAGGAGCTTCATTGTCATCACTGTCCAAGATAACAGGAGTTTCTTCAGTATTTTTGAACAAACCCTGCAAATACAAAATATTAACCACACAATATAGAAAGTTCAGAATAATATGAAATTAAGCTCAGTGGCATTCTTACTCTTAGTATAGAATATCTCCCTCTTCTCCTTGTTCTGTAGGGAGGGTTGGGAGGTGGAATTCTTTTAACTCTTCTAGGTGGTGTAGTCACCTCATTCTCACTTGAGTCTAAATTAGAGCTATCTCCATGGAAGCTAGCTTCATCAACATCATCCTCCCTTTCCCCCTCACTATCATTATCAAGAATTGTCCTCTCCTCAATTTCTTCCCTTATGTCATCAATCCTAACTTCTTTCTCATCCAATAACATTTGAGTGAAGGAGAAATCATTGTAGTCAATATCACCACCATAACCACCAGGACAACAGTAAATAACTTGCAATCTACTATATGCAACAAGCTCTAGCATCATATCAACATCACCATCTACTGTAATTGGAAGTAAAGCATCGGGCAATTCAGAATCTGGTATATGCATATACAAGTCAAATGTCCCTTTTTGTATCCCTAATTCTGATAACATTGCTTCCAACTCAAAGATACTAAGCTCACTCTAACTACACATATCAAAATAACTCACCACACCTCCTACATACTCTGTACTGGTTTCATTTAGGGAACCACCATGATAGATTTTAACACTTAAATATGGAGAATCATCTGTATAATAGACAAATTTGAGACAACAGTCAATATAATTGCTATAATACCAATAAACAATTGTAGAAGGTGACAATCAGGGGACCACAACCATATTTTACTATACAAAATATTCATATACATGTATCAAAATCACATAAACAAATAAACCAAGTAACATGCATGCAGCAATAACCTTAAACATATTCCTCATCTATTAAACTCATCACATGAGGTAGTATCAAATAAATAAAACACATGTATCAAACACATACTAATAGATATGTATATTATAGAACCTGGATATGGAGGTATTTGGTCCCCTTCATCAGCGGAAACATCCCTTAAACGACCTCTCATCTTCGATCACAAATTTTAGTATTTAATCAAGAACTTAAAAGCAGCAATTAGGGTTTTTGTGTTATTAGGGTCTGTAAAATTGGGGGAGACGATGCAGATGTGCAGATGTTATTTTAGCGCCATTTTGATGTAAATGGGTGAATTACCTATAACGCCCCTGTCAGATAACGTTAACGTCTGACTTAACGTTTAATCTGCCAAAGGGATGTCAAATGTAAGTGTTTCATAAGTTTAGGGTGCAAATTGAAATGTCCCAGAGTTCTGATACCAAAGTGAGATTCAGCAAAAGTTATGGGATGCAAAATGCAAATTAGTCTTACAAATATTATGTAGGGGACACACTTGCTTAATTCTAATATTAATTACATGCTTTACCGCTTATAAAATTATCGCAGATTTTTGTTTTATAAATGTTATGAAACATATGATTAATAAAATAACATAAAGAAGCAAAAGGACAATATTGCGTACTGTCAATTAATTAAAATGAATTTAAAAGGACTATTACGGGTTTGCTTTTTTTTTTGTTGACAAATATGACTTATAACATTACAAATGAGTATCCGTTCTCATAAATTTTCGGGATAAGCGAGAGTATCTAAACCAAACCAAACCAAACCAGTATATCCCGCTTAACGCAGGGTCTAGGGAGGGTAAGATGTACGCAGCCTTCCACTCATTCCGAAAAATGAAGAGACTGTTTCCCGAAAGACCCGCCCCGGCTTGTGTGTGCGTGTCAAAATACGTAAAAAGTGAAAATAACAATTTAACATATACGCAAGAATCAATACCAACTTCAAAATGACAAAAATCCGATCACTTAAATTGAAAAGAGTCGAAACAAATCTTAGCCTATGGTATTATTCACATGTGATTTATCTAATTATTTGTTACTTATTGCTTTGTCTCCCGCAAGTTGCAGATTTCAGATTTCGATATCAGGAATCGAAACTCAACCACAAAGTTTAGAAAGACCCTGTTGCATGATTCTTGGTTCCACACAGACTAGAAGGTTCCACCGGTATATAACTGCAAATAAATGGTTGAAGCAAGTACAAAGTTGACCGACTTTGTATGTAGTATACCACCCGGCTGCATTGTCTCCATTGAAATGTATTTGAATTAATTTATCTACGTAAGCGGGAGTATTTGTTCTCATAAATTTATGGGGTGAGTAAGAATTTAATCCAAGACCTGTGACGACATATAATAAACTATTACCCACTTAAAATATTCAACCGTGCTTTATTAATTTTTTTAATAATAAGGAATCTTGATGTAACAACAAAACATGAGTCCTATCATGTCCATCAAAGCTGTTAGAAGACAGGAACAACAAGAAAACAAGAAAATGTAATTAGGTCTATGAAATCAGTCATTAGTCATGCATGTTTAAAATCGAATTCGGAATTTTGGACCAAAAACAAAGAGATTCCGATTTAAAGAACTGAGTCAGCAGGGGTGTAGGGGTGACTGATACATTATTTATATGTGCACTATTATAATATATTTAATATTTAAAATTTGAGTGCGATAAGATACCTCAAGTGGTTAAGGGTTTATATGTTGTCGTTTCAGGTTCTGGTTCGATTATCTCTCACCCCGAGATTTGATAAGTCAAAGAAATATTTAAAGTTTAAATAATTTTTAAACGAGCCAAATCAAAATATTAATAAAATATTGTGAGGTTAGAATCAGAACACAAGATTTGCATGTACCTTTAACAAATAAAAAACTAAATACACATGTATGTACTAAATCATACTTACTGTAAATTCCAGAAAAATCATATTTATTTGTCAAAATTAACAAACACCACATTTCGAATACAGGACTACAGATACGTTGTATGATATACCTAACTCCACACCGTAAAACAATCAAATTTATATAGCTGAATCAAATCTTCAAAATCCCAACAAGCTTATTTTAATAATTCGAGATGATTAATAAAATGTAAACTATAATCCTCTTCTAAATATTGCAAAAATAAAGTAATCGTATTCGACTGAATTTAGCAGTGCACTTAAATTCGACCGATTAGTCCCCATTAATTTTATCCGGATATATTTAATCTTGTACTTTTGTAGTGGTGAAATTGAGATTTAGGCTCTGTTTGCTATTACTGCTACAAAATGTTCTGCCGTTAGAAAAAGTGTTGGTATCAGACAACAGTTTGGTAATATTTTTAATTTATATATGTTTTGATGTAAAAAAATTATAAAAAATAATGTTTTAAGGAGATTTGATGGCGGCGAATTCAGTATCGAAAAGTAAGGGGACCTTATTTTTTCTTAACAGTTTTTACGCCAAAACCACTTTTCAAAAAAACAGTTTTTTAATTTACCAAACAGTATTTTAGCTGTTTTTTTTATTATTATTTTTTATCGTAGGTAACCCGCAGCCGCTACCCTTCGGGTGCGCACTGAGTAAACCCTACGGGCTCACGGGCTCTGGCTGAGGAGGCATAATCATTCTCCTCCCGTGGGATTCGAACTTGTGACAAAGAGGATAATTTTCCCCTCTTTAACCAACTGAGCCAACCCTTGCGGGCGTATTTTAGCTGTTTTTAGTGAAAAGTTGTCAGAAATGCCAAATAGACCCTTAATATTTGGAAATAGTTTTAATACTGACATTTGTTAATTTTGAAAAATATAATAAAGACAAGATTAGTTTTAATTTCTTTTATAATACAAACATTTGTCAATTTTGAAAAATATAATAAAGACAAGATTCTAAACAAGATTTGATACATATTTGCCAGATAAAAACTGTCGTACATCGGCATCATACATTAATCAATTTCCATGACTATCATGTTTATATTTCATCTTAATTAACGTACACATACATAATATTTTTTAATAACTTTTTTTTTTTTTGAAACAAAACTGAATATTTCATTCAAGAAGCATCAATAGTACAAATCTCAAAATAACTTTGTTACGGAACATTTCAAAATTCAAAATAGTTTCTGTATAAAACAAATTGCATTACTTAGATCACGTTTTAAATTAAATTCTGATTGCAGAATCAACTCCACTTACCAAAATAGTAGTATAACTTAATTAGTGACCAGTATAATATGCTTAAAGTCAAATTAAGGCATATATTTGCCATATCAAAATAAATGAAATTGCATAATATACTCTTAATTAGCTTATGTCAAGGTGCTTATTAGTTGTCTTTCTCACCTTTTTCCTCTATAAATATTTCCTGGTCATCTTACATTTCAAATGTTCACAGCCTCTTTTTCAGTTTCGGTTTCGATTTCGGTTTTAGTTTTTTTAGTATACTTAAGTTTTGTAGTCTCTACAGAAACATGAAAACAACTAACCAAGAAAACATTAAACCAGTAGATGGAAATGATCATAGTAGCGGTTTCGGTTTCGGTTTCGATTTTGCTTTCGGGTACAAAGAGCTGCACGAGGCTCCTCTGTTTGTTTACGCAGATGAACTTTTCGACAGTGGTATGATCAAGCCTTTGAAGGTTTATGAAGATTCTGATCCATTGATTGTAAAAGGAAAAAACGAGAAGTTCTTGCTGAAAAAAGGCTCTGATCATCGAAAAGATTCGAGAAGCAGTTCATCTTCGAGAGTATTCGAATTATCACCAAATTTTTCCGCTAATATTCAAAAAGAAAGAATGGAAAAATCTTCTTTAGGTTCGAGGTCATGGAGTCCGAGTTCAAGCGACTGGTGCAAGAAATGGAAGCTGAGAGATTTATTATTGTTTCGAAGCGTATCGGAAGGTCATGCAAGTACGAAAGACGATCATGGCAAAAAATGCCGTGAGACTGTAGGTTTTGGGTTCAGAGATCGGAGTGATTTTAGTGAAGTAAAAAAAGGCGGCGAGAGACGGAGGAAGAAGGAGGGCATATCTGCTCATGAAAGGCTTTATGTGAAGAACAGGAGAGCAGGAGAGGAGATGAAGAGGAAGACATTCTTGCCTTACAGAAAAACTCTGTTGATTGGTTGTTCTGATCTTGATCCTGGTGTTTATGAATATTGCAAGGGACATGCAGTTGAGTTGAAATGCTGATTTGTTAGTGATTTTAGTTGATGATGATTTGGTTTTAATTTTGGATGTAGAGTGTTTGCGGTTTTGATTTGTTATCGATATCCTTTTAAGTTGACTTGACTATTGTTTTTCGAACGTAAATTCTTTCCGACATCCTCTTAAGTTGACTTGACTATTATTTTTTGAACGTAAATTCTTTCCGACACACTTTCCTTCATTATAGATTTCGGAAATAGAAACTAATCGGTTGAAAAATTGTTTCTGATCGATCGGACGATTTTTAAAAATCTTGCTTTTTATCGACAATTTTATAATTCAGTCAAATATTTTTGACCGATTTTAAGTAATTTTTGAAAAATCGGCCGATTTCTAAAAATTATGCTATTGTGTCCTGTGTCACTATCTGCTGCAAGTCACTGGAAGACTGCTAACTAATC
Organism: Apium graveolens; assembly: GCF_009905375.1. NCBI lineage: Eukaryota > Viridiplantae > Streptophyta > Magnoliopsida > Apiales > Apiaceae > Apium > Apium graveolens. The sequence continues at coordinate 6,488,567 of NC_133655.1, forward strand.
TTGCAAAAGACTATGCAAAAGACTCGTCTTTGTCAGCGAGTTCAATTTCTTAAAAAAATCCAAGGAAGACGATTTAAAGAAATCTAGGGCAAAGAAGAAAAAAGAACGAGAAGGCTGTGGTAGCATTGTCAGCTCATGAACGGCATTATAAGGTGAAACGAGCAGCCGCGGAGGAGGTCTGTTATCAGAGTATTCAGTATCTGGCACGGTGAACATGAATGCTGAAGGGGATTCGTTGTCTGGAACTATACCGATCGAGTAGGTTGAAGCTCAATGTCATGAAGGTTGTTCCTGCTCATGTTCTTCGACAATGCCAGCATCATATATCAAGTCCAGTGGGTGAGGATCCCACCTGCTTTTGTATGTTATAGCCTTTATAATACATTTCACACATATAACACTTACAGAGGTAGAATGGTTCACTATACTTCTTCGCGTATAGCGTTTTACCTGGCTGAAGGTGGTGCTCAACCTCTCTGGGAAATTCTGCGCAAACTTTTTGTATTTGCAAGGAACACAACCATAGAAAAACAATAGAGTTAAAAGCATTTTGTCTATCTGAACTATGAAAAATCCACACTTTGTGTACCTGAACTATCACATCTAGCAAAATGCATACTATACTATCCATTTTGTAGCAAAATGCATGCTACTGCTAAAAGGGTTTAACTCCGTAAGGACATTTCCGGAAATACATATAAAAGTCGAGGGCGTGGAGCTAAAAACACATATGCAACTCAAACCAATTGAAAAGCTAATTTCATATTTCAATTTCTTCTTTCACTGTTTTTGTTTGGCTCTGATGGATGAATGATGTGTGTGTGGTATGTTGGTGGTAGAACGCACTGCGTGAACGGAGATTTGTTAGTTGTGTCAATGGTCGAAGGGATTGTAAGTATTTCCGATCGGTTGATTTTATCAAGAGAAATGAAGAGAAATTGGAAAAATTGATGGTGTTGCACTTGCAGCAACACAAAGAGAAGAAGATCAGCTCTTCCAAATTTAAACTTAGTCCATGTGTTTGTTTGAATGTTGTTGTTTGTTTTGGTCCCAGTGCATCAAAGATATAATGTGGTCTGTTTGTGTGTTGTTTTTGACGGGTTAAAGTCATGTACTATGTGGTTCATTGGATTTAGGGAAATGTTAAATCCAAAATTGGATTTTAATTTCCAAGCAAAAGTGCTCTGAAAAGGCTGAATTATCCTCACTTTAATTTTTATTAGGATTATTGATGTACATCTAGGTAGGGCATTTTAGTCTTTACACATGATTTTTGCTCTGGAAATTAAAAAGGAGATTACATTTTCCTTAAGTTATTGTCCATCCTATTTGTAATGCATTTTTGAAATAAGAACTGATCTAAGTGAAGAAATTTATGTGATGTTTCTTGTTTTTATTGACATTGTGGGAGTTAGAATGAACATACATTGACAAATTACACAATAATAAATATTAAAATTCATTCAATCAGTCTCTTCCATTATTAAACTAGATAAAAATATAACAAACTTGCTTAAGAAGGATAAAAACACATTAGACGGATAGTGAAAAACATAGGAAAGGGATAGAAATACAACAATAAACTCTAGTTCGACTAGAGTGCCTACATGAGATCTGCCACAAGGATGATACTTGTTTAAACAAAAATGGTACTTATTTTTGGTCATGTCTACTAGTTAACTTAACTGACTGCTCACAGATATGTCCTGCAAAACATGGGCCCAAGATTAAAAACCTGGATTAATATTTGTAGAGAATTAAATTCATAATCTGTGCGAATCACTGATTGAAATTAATATATTAATATCAAATATTCAATTCGTACTTGAAAAGAATAATTATGTGGTTTAAATGAATCGAATCACTTATCTAATATATTAGTTTTATTTTTATGAAACAAATTGTATATTTATCTTAGAAACCAAATATTTGTTATTTTTGATAATTTAATATTAATTAATATTTTTGATAATTATCTTATAATTAGATTTTTCATTATAGTTTAATTAAAATTACTTAATTATTAATAAATATTATTTTTCAAATTAAAAGTAAATAGTTGTTATTAGACTTAATTTAATATTACTTAATATGATCTTAAATACAACCCATAAATTTGTTATTGTTAAAAAGGGTTTTTTAACTTAAAAGTACCATAAATTTGTTATGGTACAGTTGAATCTCGATTAATAAATACTTTTGGGGCCGAAATATTTTATTTATTAATCGAGATTATTCATTTATCGAGATCAAAAATACACTATCTATATTATATTGGGACCGAAAAAATAATTTATTTCACGAGATTATTCGTTTATCGAATATTCATTTATCGAGTTTCTACTATATTTTAAAGTAAATTTGTTATTGTTAAAAATATAACAAAGTACCATAAATTTCGCTTCTATACTATTTATTAATAAGCGAAATCATGTATAATTTGGTAATAAAAATATCAAAGTACCAACGTACCAAATTTTGGTACTCACATGATATAAGTTGATTTTTTTTATATAAACTTTGTTTTCAACACAAATAGACTTCTATTTTTCATAAACTTTATTTTCTATCAGTTAGTGTTATCTAAAAGTGAATTTATTAATTATATCAAAAAAAAATTAAGTAACATTAATTAAGTAAAATAACATATATGTACTTTTAATTTGAAAAACTACAAACTACTAAGTAAACTACTAACACAAATTGACTTATATTTTCTGTAAACTTTATTTTCTACTAGTTAGTGTTTATTCTAGTGTCAGTTTACTTTGAGATTGGATAATTTTATTTTAAAAATGATTAAATAATAGTAAATGATTTTAGTGATATTTATTAACTTTTAAACTGAAAATTATTGATTTAACGAATGTATTTGTTACTGATCATCACATCGTTTATTTACTTTTGAGTTAAAAAAACTTTTTTTAACGATAACAAATTTATGGTTTTTATTTATATCATATTAAGTAATATTAAATTAAGTCTAATAACAACTTTTTTCTTTTAATTTGAAAAATAATATTTATCAATGATTAAGTAATTTTAATTAAACTATATTAAAAAGCAATTATAAGATAATTATCAAATAATATTAATTATTATTAAAATATAAAAAGTAACAAATATTTGGTTCATAAGATAAATATACAATCTGTTCACAAAAATAAATTTAATATGTTAAGTTTCTCTATCAAGCATAAGTGATTCGATTCATTTTAACCACAAAATTATTTTTTGCAAGTACCAATTTAATATTTGATATTAATTGATTAATTTCAATCAATGTTTCGTATGAATTATGAATTCAATTCTCTACAAATACTAATTCAACGTTTTTAATCTCGGGACCGTGTTTCGCACGAGATATCAACTATCTATACCAATAAGCCAAATCATGTTTTTTTCAAAACATAGAAGTACCAAACTTTAGTACCCATCTAGAAAATTATACAATTATTTTTTAAATTTTATATAATTAAATCTCAAGTAACACAAATTAACTTCTATTGTCTTTAATCTTTGTTTTTACTTATTTTTTATTTGTTAGTATACATTTAATCGCCGATTTACTTTTAAATAATCATATTAGTAAAAGTTAACATGTTAGATTTATATAAATAAATAACAAGATGCATAAATAGAACCATAGGGTGAAATTTCAGAATTACACTTAACTTCAATTTTTCAACTACATAATTTAATAGTATTTATTTATTACATTTTGATCTATATTTTATGCGGATCTTTAGGTCCAATTTTATGCAAATAATAACTTTATATTATATTTAATTTCGGACCCGTGCTTCGCATGAATTAGAAATTAGTTAATAACCTTTATTAATAAGCGAAACCTCTTTTTAAATAGTATTTAGTTTCACTTATTTTTTGGTACCACCACCTTTTGGTTTCACTTTTTATAATTCATGTAAGCGAAACCTCTTTTTAAGTGGCACTTGGTTTCACTTATTTTTTGTAGCACCACCTTTTAGTTTCATTTTTTATAATTCATGTTATAACTCTAACCGTATTATTTTATCATTTTTGATTCCTATATGACTTATAATTATATATATTATTTTTACCCGTTTTTCATTATTCATAAACTTTTTAAGTGATACTTTGTTTTCACTTATTTTTTGGTTCTATCCCCTTTTATTTTTAATTTTTATGATTCATGTTATAACTCTAAGTGTATTATTTTTATCCTTTTTGATTTTCATATGACTTATAATTATATATGTATTTTTTACCCTTTTTCTTTATAATAAACGAAACCTATTTTTAAGTGGTACCTTGGTTTCACTTATTTTTTAGTTCCACCACCTTTTGGTTTCACCTTTTATGATTCATGTTATATGTGACAACCCGAGTCAAATCCCGATCATTTTTCGAAAACCGGATCAAGTCCCGATTCCGAAATAAGCCGAAGCCTACTGTCTCAAATGCAACAAACTTGGGTAACGACTAGCCCACCACAGACCCCCAAAAGATCATGATTTGTTGGTGCACATAGTAGTAGTAGTTTGCCTTATAAACTGAACAGAAACCCAAATCTCCTTGAATGGGGTGTTATATTATAACTCTAAGAGGTCATTTGTTAACCCCTGTACTGTACCAAAAGTACTGAACAAAGGCGTTCAAATTGTTTGATGAAAATTTTTGTTAGCGGGACAAGTCAAGAATTTAACTAGACGACTCTTTCAAAAAAATATAGCTGGACAGTTCATGTAACCTCAGGATATAGCAAGTTTTCTCAAGTAATATCAAGCCATTAGAACAAATGCAAAAATATAATATATTTATATTTAATACATACGTGATTTCTAAAAAAAATTAAAATTAAAATTCCATACCATTTATTAATTTTATTTAACATTTATACTTGTATTTTTAGTTTTTAAATATGTTTATATTGGATTTTAATATGAATACATTTGTCTTAAATTTGTTTAATAATTTTAAATTAAACTTACAATTATATATTTTTTATGTTTAAGACTGAAAAATATTGTTTACTCTTTAAATGGATAATATTTATTCAAAATAAATGTGGGTTTTGTATTATTAAAATTTTAAAATACGTGTAAATTGTTATTTGATTTTTAGGATTAAAATACATATTAATTTTTACATATACCTAAGGATATGATCAACAAATATTTGCGTTCAGAAATTTTCATATTTATTTACCAAACAAGATTAACCGTCCAACATTCAGATTATCAATCTTCAGAATTTTAATCGTCCATAAAAAAATGATTCAGATTTAACAAATGACCTCTAAGTGTATTATTTTTATCCTTTTTATTCCTATATGACTTATAATTATATATATTTTATTTTTACTCTTTTTTTAAATTTTCATAAGCCATGATTTTTTATAGGTTTGAATCCTTTTTTTTAATTATATTTTAAAATAAATAAATTCATAAATTGGCTCAACTAAATAGGTTCCGAGAAATATAAACCACGACCAAGTAAATAGGCCATGTATTTAAATTTGAATTTTTTTAATTTAGAATTTTTTAATTTGTTGGTGGAATTCCATTTTAACAAAATGGTATGAATATTATAAAAACTGTTTGGTTTCACCACTAGGAAATAATAAAATTGTTAAAACCGCAATATGATTACAATTATATTTTCGTAGAACTCTAATTTATTTCTTAATAAGGTACTTGGTTTCATACGGTTACACCATATTTTAGTTTTACACCTATATTTCTTTTTATGTAGAGTTCTATGTTGTTTTTTAACAAAATATAGGTTGAATCATATTATAATTACGATATTTCTATTTTTCGTAGAATTCTTTTTTATTTTTATTAAAATAATAAAATGGAATCCCTGAAACAGTGTTATTATTATTAATTAATAAGGAAACCATCTTTTAAAGGATACATTTGGTTTCACCCCTTTTCGGTTTTACGAACTTTTGGTTTCACCTCTTTTTAAATCTTACTATAGCTCTAAATATACCCATTTTATTCCTTTTTTATTCATATATGACTTATAATTCAATATGTAATATTTTATCTATTTTTTGATTCTTATATACCACATATTTATATTATTTTTATATAAACGAAATCGTATATCTATACTATACTATAATAACCAGAATGAGGTATAATTTGGTTCAACGGTTATTCCCTAATTTTGGGTTTTAAAAATAAATAAATCGTGTTATATATCTACTGAACTACTAAATTATTAAACTATTACACATATAGTCTACTTATTATCCTACTAAACTACAATCAGAGCTTATCCTATTATTAGAAAAATAAATAAATAGTGTTATATATCCGCTAAATTACTAAATTGTTAAACTACTAAATATAATATATTTATCCTACTAAACTACAATCACGTGTTATCCTATTATTTTTATTATAAATTTATAATTATTATACATTTATATTATAAATATTTTAAAATTATAATATAACAGAATAAATAAAAAATTTAAATATTAACCGAAACCAGTGCATGACACGAGCTAGTACATTGTAACTAGAATAGTATACAGAGGGACTATAAGATGGCCATAATGCGATTACTGTTTGCATATTTTGTAAACAGAATATGTCTGCAAGAACTTTCATATACAATCTAACTAATAAACAATACTTGGCACAAGTATTACATGTTTTACATATCCAGTGACGACATAATAACGATATTCGAGAAATATTTTATACCACATACAATTTGTAAACAGGAAATATAGGAATCAGATGTAGCAAAAACTATAGGAATCAGGGAAGGGGCAACCTTCATTCCCAGCACCACTTGCCCCAGCATTGGCAGAATATGGTACTATTACATGGTGCACATTGGAGTACCGTTTTACCACGACTTTCTTCCTTACAGTTCCGGCAGGGACGAACCTTTTTGTTGAAAACAAATGTGAGTCCGTGGGGATGCACTTTGTCTTTAATTATATCGGTAGCCCCAAACTTTACATTGTAGTACCGATCAGATGACTTTAAGATACAGTAAGTATGAAATGAAAGATCACACTTACTGCAATGATAGAACCATCTGTTTGTGTTTATTTCTTGAGAGCAAAACTCACAGTCAAACTCATGCTCATGTTTTTCCACCATGCCAGCATCATATATCAAGTGCAGGGGGTGAGGATCCCACCTGTTTTTGTATGTTTTTACCATCCTAATACATGCTCCGCAAATATTGAACCTGCAATCTTTACATTCGTACTTACATTCAACATACTTATATCCGCAGGCATTACAAGCATGCTTTGTGTCTTGATGAAGTTGAAGTTGGTGACTGTGAGCTTCGTGTTTGATAACTTCGGGTAAGGTCACACATCCAATATGAAGACGGATTGTGCGGCGCTCATTGGGTAGTATCATACTAAAGAATATACCATTGCTATAAATTGCACAACCATCACAGTAGAAAACCTCGAATGACTCACTATACATATATGCAACTAGCGTTTTACCTGGCCAAAGGTGGTGTTCAATCTCTCCAGGAAACTCGGCGCAGAATTTGTGCATAAAGTATTTGCAAGGAAGACAAGCATATATTTGACTATCACAAGTTCGAACCGGTTCCACACAACCATCACAAAGCAATAATATTTCATCATCATTTTTCCGATCATACAACTCATCAGTTGTTATGAGTTTAAGATCATGTTCTTCATGAGACCAATGTTTAATATAATTTGTTGCACCAGAGATGCTACTATTGTTAGAAGAATCAGATAGAATAATCTTATCCTTTATAAATTGCTCAAGCAATAGATTTAGGGATAATTCATCGGCTGCGGGCAGGTGCACCAAATTAGGAAATGTTTCGTTCTCACCGGAGCTGAAAATACCAAAAAACATACAACACCAAAAAGATGATTAATGGACGTGTATATCTATATAAAGATAGATAGATGTAAATATCGATGCTTACGTAGAATAATACCTCAACAGACTTGATCTTGATCTAGCACACTGAAAATGAGTGAAATATCTGCAGCTGCGACAACAGTAAAGCCATTCTATCCAATACAGTCTTTCATGGCAGATTCTACAGAACTGATAAAATTTCAGGTAGACTTTAGGAAGAGAAAATGAGAGGATAAGAGGGTGTTTATGAAATTGAAATTGGAAAGAGGGAGGTGCATCACCACAACTTTTGTGGATCCAGAACTGACATTTGGTGCATCTATAAGACGAGGCTAATATATTATCAATTACTTTGCAAGCACAACATCTAAATGAGGACAGTTGCTCGATTAAGGCTAACGGATGACTATGACCTGGATGCACAAATATAGTGTCCTCTTTGGACTGCTGAACTTGGATTCCAGCACATTTGACGCAAACACAAATTTTAGGATTGAAACTACTGCGATAGGTGAAATAAGTTCGTCTCCTCCACAAGCCACATATTGTACAATTTTCATACCGCGGACGGACCCAAGAGTGAAAAGAGAGAACCTCATTCGGGTCAGTTGGGTTTACAATCTCTCGGGGTAACTCTGCACAAGTTTTGTGGAGTAAAAATATAGCACAAAGATATTTGACACCACTATTACTAGTACTAGCGGTGCTAGTGAGGTTGATGCAACTATAAATAAATGATGATTCACATGAATCTATTTCTTCACAGCAGCCACGACAAACATCACCCTTTTTAGCAATGTAATTTTCATTCAGGATTAGCAAGTGATCGTGGCCAGGGTGCTCCATTACTACATTAGTTTTCTCTTCCATCTTTGGTTGTACAGGAATGTGCTATGAAAAAGAAAAGAATATATCATTGTTAGCTTGGATTCTTAAATTTTTCCACAAGCTAGGACTGAAAAGCTACATACAAACATATTCGTTCAGTGAAAGTCAGGCAATGATATTTCTAGATCTAATTGGTGTTAATGAAGAAAAAAAGAATAAATACCTCCCTTTTGGCCTTTTTCTTTTCATTTTTTGCTAATTAATTACACACTCGCACACACTAGGAGGAACTCTTGACAACCCGTACGGGGAACAAGTGTTGAACCACTGCACCAACCCTTTGATGACGCTTTTTGGCCTTCTTCCCTAACTAGGAGATGAACAAATCGTCATCACAACGTAATCACTTACATTGTGCACTAGTTGATTGCAACTAATCATACCATATAATTAACGCCTGAAAACATCAATTTACCAGAGACCATATAATCATAAACAATTAAGGTGTGTTTATGGAAGACCCAAAACTAAGTAAATTCAAAATTTAAAATGTCACACCAACCCATTTGCTTAAGAATTAGAAAACGCTTCAATATTCGGCCAAATTGCACTCATGACTCATCTCCAGGTCTCCTCTTCTAGATTTAATGAAGTGCTGCTATATAAAGCTCATTAATAAGTCCTCAGTTCATCACAAACCGTCTAATTATTCGTTAACGGGTTTTTTCATTTTTGATTAACCTAATTAACATGGCTTCCATACATGCACAACTGTTCATTCTGTTGCTTGTAGCAGCTACATTATTAGTAGTTAGTGAGGCCAACAGAAACTTCACTAAAGGGCCACAAACTTGGAATTTTGGCTTCAATTTTTCCTCTGGTTGGCCGTGGAATCGCCCAAATATTCCACAGATTTACAGCAGTCCTCCTGGCTTCAATTTCACAGCCGGTTGGCCATGGAATTCACCAAACATTCCACCCAAATACAGCAGTCCCCCTGGCTTCAATTTCACCGGTGGTTGGCCTCCGAAACGCCCAAATGTTCCTCAGACAAGAAAATTTGTCGTTGGTGATGACGAGAAATGGCATTATGGTTTTAACTACACTGACTGGGCTATCAAGAGCGGCCCCTTCTATCTCAATGACACTCTAGGTAAATTTATACTCAATATATTTTTTACTATAACACCTACTGCTAGCACTTTTGTTCCAAAATAGAAATTGCTAATTAAAGTCGAGGATCAAGTACAACTGGCACTTTCAGTTCCAAATAGAAATTACTAACTAAAGTCAAGGATTACGTACAATTAGCACTTTTAGTTCCAAAATAGAAATTACTTATAAATTAGTCAAGGATCAAGTACAAATGTGGTGATTATAGTAGGTGAAGCCTCGTACAAAAAATCTTCAAGTGCACTATGTATTTCGATTATTAATGCATTTGCTTGTTTATTGTGATTGCAGTGTTCAAGTATGATCCACCAAGTAATAGTACATTTCCTCATAGCGTCTATCAACTACAAAATTATCGAAGTTTTGAGAATTGCGACCTACGAAAAGCAAAAAGATTGGCTTCAGTGACACAAGGCGGAGGAAATGGATTTGAGCTGGTGCTGGAGAATTGGAAGCCTTACTATCTGTCATGTGGTGAACACAATGGCATCCATTGCAAAGATGGCCTCATGAAATTCTCTGTCATGCCCCTTATTCGTTGGAATTACTAAAGAATGTATACAAATCTACCATTTAAGTAGCCATTAAAGGTTTCTACTTTGATTTCTGCTAAATTTTAGTATCTTGTCAAAGCAATAATAAAAGTTTTGTTCATTTAGATTATCCTGCTAATATAATAGTATGACATTTCTACTCATGAGTATTTTACTACGGTTTATTTTCTATGAATTGTTTTAATTTAATGACTGGTTATGCAAGTTTATAAAATGTACAAAGAAGTTCTTATTGCATTGATTTATTATTTCAGAAGCTTAAATTATTAAATATTAGAGGAAACTTTTAATCGGTTTAATGTACAGTCAAACTCATGCTCATGTTTTTCCACCATGAGCATGTACTGGTTGAAGTTGGTGATGGTGAGCTTCGTGTTTGATAGCTTTGGGTAAGTTCACACATCCAATATGAATCATGTACCGGTTAAAATGATCACTAAAGAATATACCATTGCCGTAAGACCCGCAAGCACAGCACTCGAAAAACTTGAATGGTTCACTATACTTGTCGGCAAATAGCGTTTCACCTGGCCAAAGGTGGTCTCCAACAACCTCTCGGGAAAACTCTGCACAAACTTTATGCATAAAATATTTAATGTCAATTATTTTATTACTCAGTATAATTTTAAAATTTTAAAATATAGATATATTTAAAAACTTTATGATTATATATATAAACATATATTTTGCTTAATAAATATATTTAAATTATTTAGCATTATGATTAATTTAGAGTATTACTAATAGAAAATAGCTATAATTTTTTTCATGTAAAAAATTTATTAAAATAAATATTTTAATTAATTTGAAATTTTAGTTATTAATATTAATATCTCAATTTCAATTTTATAACCGTAAGGGATGCATGTTGTAGTTGATATTGAAAGATGGGGTTGTAAAGTGGAATTAACTCAAATATTTGCAAGGAGCACAACAATAGAATAGGCTGTCAGAAGTTAGAATGGGTTTGACACAACCAACGCAAAGCAATAATATTTCATCATCGTTTGTTCCATCATACCACTCAGTAATTGTAATGAGTTTAAGATCATGTTCTTCATGAGACCAATGTTTAATACAATTTGTTGCACCCGAGATGCTACTATTGTTACAAGAATAAGATAGAGTAACCTTTTCCGTGATAAATTGTTGCATGAATAGATTTAGGGATAATTCATCAGCTGCTGAGAGGTGCACCAAATTAGGATATGATTCACTTTCACTTGAGCTGAAAATACCAAAAAATGTATACAGAGAATTAGTGTATATATGTACTCTTGATAGATTGATTGATATACCTCATAATTGTACTTGATCTTGATCTAGCACATTGAAAATGGGTGAAATATCTGCAGCTGCGACAACAGTAAAGCCATTCTATGGAATGCAGCTTTTCACTGCAGATTCTACAGAACTGAGGAAATTTGCGACTGCAGGAAGAATAAATAAGAGGATAAGAGAGTGTTTATGAAATTGAAATTGGAAAGAGTGAGGTGCATCTCCACAATTTTTGTGAATCCAAAACTGACATTTGGTGCATCTATAAGACAAGTCTGATATGTTATCATATACTTTGCAAGCATAACATTTGAATGAAGACGGCTGCTCGAGTAAGGCTAATGGATGACTGTGAAGACCTATCACAAGAAGAGTTTGCACCACTACTAGTAGTGCTAGTGATGTTGCTGCAACTATAAACAAATGATTTACATGAATTTAGAATTTTTTAATTTGTTGCTGGAATTCCATTTTAACAAAATGGTATGAATATTATAAAAACTGTATTTTAACAGTTTATCTAAAGACAAAAATACTCTGGGATAGGGAAGAAATTCGAGAACCTCTTTCTGGTCAGTTGGGTCTACAATCGTTAGGGGTAATTTTGCACAGGTTTTGTGAAGTAAATATCTATCACAGGAAGAGTTTGCACCACTACTAGTAGTGCTAGTGATGTTGCTGCAACTATAAACAAATGATTCACATGAATTTATAATTTTTTTGTAGCAGCCTCTACAAACATCACCATCTTTAGCAATGTTATAACTTTCATTTAGAATTAGCAAGTGCTCGTGCGCAACGTGCTTCAAACCTATATCATTTTTCTCTTCCATCTTTAAGTTCTTGTGAAGCCAATGAAATAACCTATATATAGAAAAGGCATATATGATTTCTTCTGTACAAGAAAGCTTTTGCATGCATAGAGACATATGCCTGTCATCAAAGACACGCATCCAAACTTTTAATAAAGAGAGAGAATATCTAAATACTTGCTCAAAGTTATAACAACACGAAGGAAAGTTTGTTATGAGCACTTCACAAATTCTAAAGAAAATGCAGGAGACACGACTTTCTCAGCGAGTATTAGTATTAGTGGAGAATCAAATTGCTGCATTCGAAACATAAATGTCTAAAGTCACAGTAGCCAAAACAGTTATTTAGCCCTCTTATTTAGGTGGTGTGCAGGGTGCACTTAATATTGTTATCAGAGTATTCAGTATCTGTCTTATGGCAAGGTGAACATGAATGCCGAAGGAGATTGGTTATATTAGAACCGTCAAGTAAACAACTTATGGAGAACCTTAAGATTGTCAGAAGATCTCGAATCTTATATTACCTTCACGATATCATGTTAAATAATCAACTCATCTAAAATCTTAAAATGTTAGAAAAAGACTAAAATTTATTGCACTGCAGCTCAAAACCATCACATGTTAGTTCACTCAGAGAAGAGGTCAATCTGATTGGTTAGTGTAGTAGAGACTATGGTAATTAAGCTAATTGTATCAGCGTTGAGTGTGATCGCAATGTTAATATTAACTTAATTGTTCAGCTGCTGGTACCAAAGTTTAATTCAGTTTGATCTCCAAATGATACTCCATCAGTCCCAGCCACACTTTTCAATGCTTGTTAAAGTATAATTACATAATTTTTAAAATTTTTTTTTTTCGAAATAAAAGTTTTACATTTAAACTTTTATTCAAAATTTTTATTTTTTAAAAAACATTATGAAACTATACTTTATAGAAGTCTCGAAATGCGTGCAAATAGTGTAAGTAAACTTCCCAACGGGACGGAGGGAGTACTAGTTCATGATTCAAAAAATTAATCTTAAATTATAATTAAAATATATAACAAATAAAATTATACCATTATTGCAAATTTTCTTTTGAAATTATATTTTGTTTTCATTAACTCAAATCTTATTAAAACAACAAACTCACATGTTGTCCGAAAAGACATAAAAATGATTCATTTTTATTATTTTAAAAATAATAATAATAAAAAATCTACACAAAATATAAATATCGTAATTATACTATGATTACAACAATTTGTATATCGTTAAAAAATAACATAGAACTCTACATGAAATATAAATCTACGAGAGAAACAAAAATATGGCGTAATCGTACTAACATGGAACCAAGTACCCTATCATGAAATAATTAGAGTTTTACGGAAATAGAATTATAATCATAATATGGTTTGAACAAATTTATTATTTTATATGGGTGAAACAAAAATACATTGTCTATAATATCCATATCATTTTATTAAAATGGAATTCCACCAACAAATTAAAAAAATTATAAATTAAATATTCCAATTTAAACAAATGGCCTATTTAATTGGTTGTGGTTTCTATTTTTCAGAACCTATTTAGTTGATTCAATTTATGAACCTATTTATTTTAAAACATAATTAAAATTAGGATTCAAAACTATAAAAATAATAAAAAGTATGGCTTTTAAAATTCAAAAAACGGGTAAAACTAATACATCTAGAATTATAAGTCATATAGGAATCAAAAAAGATAAAAATATTGTACTTAGAGTTATAACATGAATCATAAAAGGTGAAAAATGAAACCAAAATACCACTTAAAAGAGGTTTCGCTTATTAATAAAGGTTATTAGTTTCACCAATAATTTTGACCAAAAAGTCTAATCGAAATCTAGGTCGTCATTCCTAGTCGAGATCAATCGACGATGTCAATATAACCATAAATTCTACCATAAAACCTAGTCAAATCCTAAGTCGTGATTCCTAGTCGAAATCAATTGAGTAGGATGTTATAGCATACCAAAATTTCGACGAGGATCCTACTCGAAATCCAAGTCGTGAATTCGGGTCGAAAACCTTCGACTAGGATGTTAAAGCACACCAAAAGTTCGACCAAGATCCTAGTCGAAATTTAGGTCGTGGATCTGGTCGAAAACTAGCTGAAAATTTAGAAAAAAATAGAAAAATTGGAAAATGGCAAAAATGTTTCGTGAGAATGTTTTCTAGTTATTTGCGATGGTAATCCGAACAATAAGAATAATTATATTAGGGGAGCTGAAAAGATCAAGGAACTCAAATCTGTTCCGCTAAAAGGATAAGGAACCCTCTCTAAAGAATTTTGACTGTCTTAAAAGAAAGTGTGATTCAAATTGGGATAAACACAGCTAGCTTCAGGGAAAACAAAATCGATGTAAATGTGTAGATCGCTGCATACACTTTACGCTAAAAATGATACTATCTTGCAAGGGCAAAGAGAAACTTAACTTCTACGAAATCTTATATGTTTTCCTAGAAATTGGGGGCAAAATGATAGGGGATAAAAATAATCCTGATTGTGTAATAAATAGGCGCATTAATTAAATCTGATTTAGTCCAAAGATGAAGCCCGATTATTAAGGTTAAAGCAAGTAATATAGCATTAATTAAGCTTCAAGGGCCCACAGACCAAAGATTTATTATTAAATTCGTAAATCATAAATCAGCCCAAATTATGGTTGAGAAAATAAGTTCGAATCTTAGTCAAACTCTCAGAAGAATAGTCCCTAAGCCACATAGTCCCCCAAAAAAGTAAATCCCTGCATTCTAGTACTCCAAAATCCATTCAAAATATGAGACTTGCCCACCAAGTCTCCTAACCCTAATCTAATTCAAGGCATCTCATTATAAGCGGTCTCACCCTACAAATCAGAACTACGTTTTTTACTTGATCATTAACACACAGCAAGGTACGTAGACATCTTATGAACACAGATTGAGTCACGAAACACGAGAACACTGAAATAGAGTTTTGAGCTCATGAACCCTATCATTAAATACACCCTAGTTTTTTTCCCATAACACTAATCATACAACAATTGACTATGAGAAAAGAGGAAAATTATTATAGCAAACTACATTTACTTTGTTTAAAAATGGAACTTTCAAGCTTATACCTCCTCCGTCCCATCGAATTCTTTATATTGGGGGACGGGACTCGATACATACTATAGTCTCTTATAAAATACAGTCGTTTAAAAAATTAAATTTTTTCTTCTAAATAAAATGTAATGTTCAAATTTGTATACCAATTTTTTTTTAAAATTATGGAGCTATACATTATATTAGTCTTAAAATACGTATAAATCATGTGAAAAAATTATAAAAATTTAATGGGACAAATGGAGTATTCATTTATTTAATAAAATTAATATGCACATATCGTGAATAGCACGGGCCTTAATCTGAGCGGAACTACGGTCAGACCATGGTGGCCATGGTCCCCCAATTTTTTACTACCTCACTACCATATTATCTATTTTATCTTCAAGCACCTTGTTAAAGGGTAAAATGACCCTCCCAATATGTGGTTATACCATACATATAAGAGTGAATTTTACAAGAGTCTGACGAACAAGATGAAAAGGAGACTAAGAAACTTAACTTTACTTCCAAAATGTTGAGAGCAATAAGCAAGTAGCACATGGTTCTTATGATGCACATGAGAAGCATGAGAGTAAAACTTAAGTTTGTTACAAGAAGCCAGCTGTACTTGCCACATCGGCAAGAACTCAAAATAAATATCCAAGTGCTGATATTGGAGAGTTAGTTAGAAAAAAATCCCACACTCTGTCTTTCTCTCATTCCTTCTCTTTCATCTCATTCTTCATGAATAAATCTTGTATCTGTGTTGTATGTTTTCAGAATGAACAATTACTGTGAATTCATTCTTGTTTACTAGTAAATGATATGTAGAAATCAGTAAGCAACAGTTTGTAGTATATGGAACTTGTATGATCAGACTTTGAAGCTTTGCAATGTTTGTTAATGGAGATTTTCTGATTCTTCAGTTTACAATTCAGTAAGTTTACTTTTCAATCTTGATATTACTATTGTATTACAAAACAGAAAAGACACTAAAATTGAACAGTTAAGTATAGCTTACTTCACGTTTCTATCTCTCTCTGAGCATACATTTTCAAAACCCAACACCAGTTACAGCAGGTCATGCAGAATATGGTATTACATGGTGCACATTGGAGGACCGGTTCACCATGGCTTCGCTCGCCACATGAATTACATCTACGAACCTTTTTGTTCAAAACAAATGTGAGTCCGTGGGGATGGAGTCTGTCCATAGTTATATCAGTAGCCCCAAACTTGACATATTCGTACTGGCGGTAAGATGACTTTTCAAGACAATAAGGATCATATGAAAGATCACATTTACTGCAATGGTAGAACCATGTGTTTGTGTTTATTTCACGAGAGCAGTACTCACAGTCGAAGTCATGCTCGTGATCAGTCACCATTCCAGGATCGTAGGTCAAGTCGAGAGGGTGAGGATCCCACCTGTGCTTCATTGTTCTTGCATAAGTAATACATCTCGCACATATATAGAAATTGCATTTTTCACATCTGTAGTTGAAAACAGAGTTCAAAGTCGAACGGAATGTACCGTCAGAACTTCTGTACCCATATTGATCACGAGACATTCCGCATGCATTACAAGCATGACCGTCCTTCCAAACTTGTTCCAGTTGGTGAGGGTGAGCTTCGTGTTTTATAATTTTCGGTAAGGTCACACATCCGATATGAAGACGGATGATGCCCTTGCTAGGCAGATCCCAAGTAAAGAATATACCATTGCAGTCAACTCCACAACCATCACACGTTTCGAACAGAAATGGTTCGCTAGACATCTCTGCAGATAGAGTGTTACCTGGCCAAAGGTGGTGTTCAATCTCTCTAGGCAACTCCGCACAGAGTTTATGCATAAAAAATTTACAAGGAACACAACCATAGTAGGATTGACCATCATCAGTTCGGATGGGCTTGACACAACCATCGCAAATCAATAGTATATCATCATCATCGTCATGTTTCCCATCACACAACTCGCTAATTGTTATGAGTTTAAGATCATGTTCTTCGTGTGCCCAATGTTTGACATAAGTTGTGCTAAAGATGTTACTGTTGTTATTGTTACATTCCTTCGGCATAATTTCCTTGATAAATTGCTCAAGCAATAGATTTCGGGATAATTCATCTGTTGCCGGGAGTTGCACCAAATTAGAAAATGTTTCAT
The DNA here is from genome assembly GCF_009905375.1 of Apium graveolens. NCBI lineage: Eukaryota > Viridiplantae > Streptophyta > Magnoliopsida > Apiales > Apiaceae > Apium > Apium graveolens. The sequence continues at coordinate 6,506,344 of NC_133655.1, forward strand.
TTTCACCGGAGCTGAAAATACCACAAAGTGTCCACAAATTAATGTCTTTACAAGAATAAATGGCAAAATATCCGCAAAATCAATGTCTTTACATTGCAAAGATGACAAAGGGATAGATGAAAGTATATTGTTTGAGCAAAGTACCACGTACCTTAACATTAATGTTCTTGATCTAGCACATTGGAAATGGGTGAAAAATCTACATCGTCTGCAACAGTAAAGCCACTCTATCCGGCTGAGTGCCTCATTGCAAAGTCTACAATGCTGAACAAATCTGTGATCAACTTGAGGAAGAGAAAAGGAGAGGCTAAGAGGATGTTTATGAAATTGAAACTGGAAAGAGGCTGTTGCATCACCGCAACTCTTGTGGATCCAAAACTGACATTTGGTGCATCTATAAGACACGTCTATTATAGTAACATCATTTACCTTGCATGCATGACATTTAAATGAGGACGGATACTCGATTAAGGCTAATGGATGACTGTGACCTGGATGCTCAAATATCAGGTCCTCCTTGGACTGCTGAAATGAGAACAAAGCACATTTGAAGCAAACATAAAACAAACTTACACTGGAACTACAATAAGAGAACCATTTCCATGGCAAGCCGCAAATCTGACAACAGGTATACGGTAAATAAATTGAAGTCACTTGAGTTTTGTTAACTGAGTGAAAAACGAGAGACTCATTTGGATCAGTTTGGTGTACAAGTGTTGGGGGTAATTCTGCACAGGTTTTGTGGAGTAAAAACTTTGTACAATAATCAACATGACTGCTAGTACTAGTAGTGCTAGTGATGTTGCTGCAACTATAAACAAATGATTTACATGAAACTATTTGCTCGCTGCAGCCACAACAAAAATCACCCTCTCTAGCAGTGTAATCTTCATTCAGGACTAGAAAGTGCTCGTGAGCAACGTGCTTCATGCCTATATCATTTTTTTCTTCCATCTCTAATTCCTTGTGAAGCCAATGGAATATAACACACTATATATACAAAAAGAATGTATGATTTCTTCAGACTGGTAAAAGAAAGTTTTTACATAGGTACAGACATATGCTTATCATCAAAGACAGGTATTGCATAATTGCTTTGTAATGTACTCCTGCAGGATTAGCATAATTGCTTTGTAAGCAAAATGCTTGGTTTTAATTTCTTGGTCGGTCCTACTATTGATTCTGCTTCTTAAAATGTTCTACATGCTGGTAAAAATGCCTCCAAATACGTAGTAACACATGCGTGTTATCAAAGACATTGAAGGTTTTATAAAGCAAAGACATCTAAGGATATGAACCTTTATGTTCAAAACAAATGCAAACAAATGCGAGTTTGTGAGGATGGAGTTTGTGTTTAATTATACCACAATTAGAACCATCTGTTTGTGTTTATCTCTTCAGAGCCAAACCCAAACTCACTGGAGAGTGTACTGTATACAGATGAGTAGTGTCAAATGCATGTGTCTGTGTCAGTATAAATGTCAAAAACTAAACAAATTCAATCAATTACAACAGCATAAATCTTTAATCTTCATTGAAAACGAAGTATATGCAAGTTATGGTGCCAGTACCAGCTGTTGATTTCAGTTTCGACATTGTACACTCTGTACTGGTTATTAGGCCACAAGAATCGAGAAACACTTCTTCAGTGCCCCTACAACAGCATATGCAAGTTATGATCGTTGTTTTGGCGGAAAATATAGTGACAATGAAGCATTTGCGTTTAGTACTGGTCGTGATTTAGATTTATCTCTGCTTACTTCAGCTGATGAGCTATTCGAAAGTGGGAGGATTAAATTCTGTGAACCATATCGTAAGAAAATTATCCAGAATACGCCGTCTTGGCCAGAACAACAAAGTTTGTTCTGAGCACTTCACAGTTTCTAAAGAAAAGGCAGAAGACTGCACTTTGTCAGCGAGTTCAAGTGTTGGTTGGTTAGGCAAGAAATGGAGACTAAGAGATTTCTTGTTGTTTCGTGCTCCAAGCTAGGGTCATGAAACCAACAAGGAGTACAATTTTTTAAGAAAATTCGAGGAGGACGATTTAATGAATTGAGTGCACAGAAGAAAAAGAAGAACGAGAAGACTGTGGTAGCATTGTCAGCTTATGAACGGCATTGTAAGGTCAAACAAGCAGCCGCGAAAGAGATGAGAAAGGGAACTTATTTACCATACAAGCAAAACCTGATGATAGGCTGCATATATGTTTCTGCTGCTGCTGTTAGTGATCCCTCTAGAGTAGCGATTAGAATTCGTTAACAGAAACAGTTGTAATCATCGTGCATTTGTAGTGATGAATATTGGCTCATTTGGTGCTAGAAATAAGTATGTCGGCCCAATCTTTCCTGTTAAAGTTAATCCATAAATTCACTTTATTACATATCATTTAAACAGTTCTGATAAAATTTTAGGCTGCTTCATTACTATTAGTGAAGAATCAGCTCAATTATATTTGATGAGCCTTCCACTGGCCTTCGGGCTATGAAGGATGTTTCTTAATGATTGGTCCGTCAGGACTTCGATCTTGTGTGCCTGGAAGTATGACCTTAATTTCCTCAAGGTTGTGATTAGGGCAAGCGTGAATTTCTCAGTAATTCAACTCTGCTTCATAGAGTACCTTGCTCACATAGTAGACATACTTCTGAAATTTCTGTTCTTCCTTTACTAGGACTGCACTCACGGCTTGTTCAGATATTGCGAGGTATAAATAAAGGGTGCACTACGGACTTGGTTTGGCCAACAACAGGGCCCCAGTCATGAATTTTTTCAGCTATTCAAAGGCCTCTTGGGTCTCAACTGTCCACTCGAAATTCTTCACCCAAAAAAATTTCAGACCCAACACCAAAAGCACTGTTAAAATATAGTTCATATTTTTACCAAGTAAAGGGAAAAAAAAGATAAATAATAGGTTCAATTGTATGGTCAAGGATGGTCTATAACTAGAATGCAATATCCAGCGTCCCAGCCAAGACAATGAGAGGTTGAGGCTGTTGAGCCTCAAATTTTTTTTATTATCAACAATTTTAACAACCTCAAGATATACTAAACAACTTGTGACGTTTATAAAAGACCTCATATCTCCCTCGTTATCTTTACGGAAATGTGGAGAGTTCAAATCTTGTCACATTATATGCTCTCACATCTGTACATCTGTGTAAACTTATCTCCTTTTACTGTCACTAGTTCTGCAACCACAGCTCCATCAAAAAACATGGACATAGTTACAATCAGTGCAGTGTGCATACTGCTTGCCTTTATTCTGCTCTCACTTCCAAGATCTAGAGGCAAGTCCCCTCAAAACATTCCACCAGGACCTTACCTGTTACCAATCATCGGAAATATACACAAACTTGGCAAGCACCCTCATAAATCCTTAGCCAACCTCGCTCAAGTTTACGGTCCAATCATGTGTTTAAAATTAGGCCGCATTACCACCATAGTCATTTCTTCATCAAGCACAGCTCAACAAGTCCTTCAGAAGCAAGACTTGGCATTCTCTAGTCGTTGTCAGCTTGACGCTGTACAGGCTTCGTGCCATAATAAATACTCTGCAGTATTTTTGCCTGTTGGCAGTCGGTGGAGAAGCCTCAGAAAAATTATGAGCTCGTATATTTTTGCAGCTAACAGGCTCGATAAAAATCAGCATCTGCGCAGTAGGAAGGTGCATGAGCTTGTTAGATTCTGTGAAAAGTGTTGCCAAAGTGGTGAGCCTGTAGATATTGGCCGCGCTGCTTTTCTGACTTCGCTCAATCTTTTGTCAAACACTATTTTTTCCAAGGATATGATAGATTCATACGAAAATTTGGAGGCTAAGGAGTTTAGGGACTTAGTGTGGAACATTATGGTTGAAGCTGGGAAGCCTAATTTGGTCGATTACTTTCCTATTCTTCGTTGGATCGATCCACAAGGTATAAGGCGGCGAATGACAGGTCATTTTGAGAAGCTAATCAAGTTATTTGATGGTGTACTTAAGGAACGGTTGGAACTGAGGAGAATGGGGAAGGCTAGCGATAATACCAGTACGACAGACGTGCTTGAAGAACTGCTAAAGATGTTACAAACAGATGAAATCGATGAAGCTCAAATCCATAACCTATTTATTGTGAGTTATTCTTTTCATCCTCGGTTTTAACTATTAAATAAAAATTTTATGCTACAAAAGTACATCTTCAGATAATTTTTTTGTGTCATTGTGTGCGTTTTAAGGATAAGTACCATCGCAAGAACCTGCAGTTAAATATATGCTCCTATTGGGGTCTTCCTCTAACACCTTAATGAGCTGGTTACTCAATGGTTCTTGTACCTAGCTATGCCAGGATTTAAAATATTTCAGTCATTAAAACAAATAGGCAGGACTTATTTGTTGCAGGAACAGATACAACTTCAAGCACAGTGGAATGGGCAATGTCTGAGATATTACGAAATCCAAAAACAATACTGGTAAAGGTAAAAACTGAGCTGAACCAAGAGATCGGAAAAGGCAAGATTGTACAAGAAACAGACATTTCCAAGTTGGTTTATTTGCAATGTATTTTGAAACAAACTATGAGGTTACACCCCCCAGCCCCCTTCTTAATACCACGCCAAGTAAAAGAAGAAGTTCAGCTCTGTGGCTACACCATTCCAAAGAATTCGCAAGTGCTAGTCAATGCATGGGCTATTGGACGCGATCCTAAGCTATGGATAAATCCCCTGTCTTTTCAACCAGAGAGGTTCATGGACTCTCAAATTGACTTCAACGGGCATGGTTACGAGCTAATTCCATTTGGTGCAGGTCGAAGGATATGTCCTGGAATGCCATTGGCTATGAGGATGGTTCCAGTTATGTTAGGCTCACTCATAAATTGTTTTGACTGGGAACTCGAAGGTGGGATTCTGCCAGAGAAGTTGGACATGGAGGAAAAATTCGGGATCACACTAGCAAAGCTTCATCCGCTTCGTGCTGTAGCAACTCTAGTTGTTCTTTAGCTAATTTTGATAGTATGCTTTTCTTTAAATTTGATTACCTGAAGTTGTTGTATCTTACTTTGTAGCCAGATGACCTGATCAAACTTTCATTTCTTATGAAGTTAAAATAATACTTTCTAAGAACAGCCGGCTTATTCATTGGCCAACAAAAGATTCATTGCTAGTTTGGACAATCGAAATGATGAATTGTAGTTTAAAAGTGTAGCCGCATGGTTTATAAACTATTTAAGCATATGCTGTGAACTCGGCCAGAAGAAGCAATTAGTGAAACTTCCAACAGTTTTAGTACAAAAGTTAGCATGTATAAAAGGACTGTAGTATGAATGTAGTTGCAGCAACCAAGCAAGCTCTAATTTGCACTCCTAGCAATCAAGAATGAAAGGCATTACATTGCTTTTGTTACTTTCTTTGTTATGCCTGGTGGTTTCTGTACAATGTTACGGTGGAAATGGATATAACCCTCTTGACAAGCATATGAAGGCTCAGAAGGCGAAAAGAATGTCTACTTTCCATGTTGAAGGAACTCAAGAAGACGTTCTAAGAGCTGAGTATTCACCTGTGTATATTGGATCTCAAGATGGATTGAAGGAAGCTGACAAGGTAGAATCATTGCCAGGGCAACCTGATGGAGCAACTTTTGAACAATACTCGGGATATGTCACAGTTGATCCCGTTGCTGGAAGAGCACTTTTCTACTATTTTGCACAGTCTGAAAATTCTTCTAGCCAGCCTTTGGTTCTTTGGCTAAACGGAGGTAAATATAGATCCCACTTAACTATACTTTCTCAATTTGAAGGTGATAATCGAATTGGATGACAGGGCCTGGCTGTTCTTCATTTGGAAATGGAGCAATGATGGAACTTGGACCTTTTAGAGTAAATAGTGATGGAAAAACATTATCCCAGAACAAGTATGCCTGGAATGATGGTAAGCAGAGTTTCTTTTTTGAAACTCACTAATCTCTTCTGAAAACTCACTAACAATAGTTTTAATCCCCTGCAGTGGCAAATGTGTTATTCTTGGAATCCCCTGCTGGTGTTGGATTTTCATATTCCAACAGAACTTCAGACTTTGCAACTGGAGATAAAAAGACTGCTGAAGATAGTTATACATTTTTGATTAACTGGCTAGAAAGATTTCCCGAATACAAAACCCGAGATTTCTTCATTACTGGAGAAAGCTATGCAGGACACTATATTCCACAATTAGCACAATTAATTCTTCACAACAACAAAATCACCAACCAGACTATCATTAACCTTAAAGGAATTGCAGTAAGTTTTGTACTTGAAGCAATTATGTAACATTAATCAAGAAAACTGATATAGACTACATATATTTTGTTTTTCAGATTGGAAATGCATATATAGATGAGGAAACACAAAACAAAGGAACAATAGATTACTTCTGGTCACATGCTATGATATCTGATGAAGCTCGTGAGGGCATTTTCCTAAACTGCGACTTTTCACCAAATGTAAATGTTTCAGAAACATGTGAAACTTTTCTTGAACAAGTAGATCTTGGAGATATTGATCCTTACGATATATATGCTCCCTTATGCAGTCCTCAAAATGGTTCATTCTCGGTATGCTTTTCTACCATCTCTCTACAGTAATTTAATCTTTATACAACATATTTGTTCACTTATCTCATTACATTATTATGCAACTTTTTCTTGAAATAGACATCAGGATTTGATCCATGCTCAGGTAATTACATCGACACCTACTTGAATACTCCGCAAGTTCAGGCATCACTTCATGTCACTATTCCTCCCAAGTTTTGGTCATCTTGCAGGTACTAAACTCTATCTTTCACGTAGTAAATAAGACTTATGATATATGCATTCAACAACTGTGCAACACATGAGCTATGACAATGTGCAGGATGATATGATTACCCTGATGAATACATGATGATACTAATACCTTAATGGACTTACAGTTGTAGTTTATGACCTTGTAATAACAGCGCTAAAGTTAACTGGACGGAAGCCCCAGCAACAGTCTTGCCAGTCATCAAGGAACTAATGAACAGTGGCATCAGTGTTTGGCTATATAGGTGAAAATTACTTTCTTTTCAATTACAGATACATTATGTGTTGATGTTTCGGATAAAAATTGCTAAGAACTTTCTATCAAATTTACAGCGGGGACACGGATGGTGTAGTGGCAGTAACAACAACAAGATATGCAATTGATCTTCTTCAAACATCTGTTAAAACACAATTCTACCCTTGGTACAATCAAGCCGAGGTACAGACACAATATAACTAGTACGAGCACACACAAACTCATCCATGAAATGATTCTCACAATCTGTTATTTTCTTTAACGATATTGTTTAAGGTGGGAGGATATGCGGTTGGATATGAAAATTTGACATTCGTGACTGTAAGGGGATCTGGACATTTCGTTCCAAGTTATCAGCCTTCTCGCGGACTTGCAATGTTCTCTTCCTTTTTGGCTGGAAAGCTTCCTCCGTCCAAAGCCAACTAATTAAAAATTCAAAGTAGTCCATCCAGAAGAGGAGACTTCAAATTCCCTTTACTTTAAAGTACTATGTAGTCTGTACTGATGTTGTCAATGCCAATTCCCTTTACTTTAAGAAATGTTGGGACTCCTAAAACAACTTTAATTAATTGATTCCAGTTAACAATCTGAATGTTTTTACCAGTATAGATACTCAAATATTCATCGTGTCTTCTTGTTCTTGTTGTAAACATACCAAAAAATCTGATCAATGTGCTCAAGTTCATGGTGAGTATCTCATCGAAGACTTTCTATCTAGTTCTAAAGAGTCTATTTAATGGTGATGCTGGTCAGAATGGGCCGCAAGGATTATCCATTTGTTCTCCTTAATGGTATCGCCAGTCATTGCATGAATTACCGATCCATGCATGTGTGCCTTTCACTAAAGCATCAGGACTGAATATTACAACAGAATGTGGGAACCAACTTGAATTTAGAAAATGAATTTTGAATCTGTTCAGTTGACATAAGTTCTAATATTGAATATTTATTATGCAGTTTTGAGATTAATTTACATATTGTATCATCTGTGAGATTCAGATCAGGCCTAGTGCTTAAACAAGATTTAAACTGCTGTGAGATTCATACCAGTTTTTCATCTCCATCTTTTATAATTTCTTCAACTTGCAGAACCATTCCTCAACAATATTTATCATGATCATTCTCTTTGAGAACAGTTTAAACTTGTCTCTGCAAGTGCCCAACAAGTTCCTATCCGTGGATGGAAAAGAAACAAAATGACTGCAGTTTAAACTATATTCATCAGAATTTCTGCATAATCGTATAATGCAATAATTACTGATGAGTTTTTATGTGGTTGGGTTGCTAGAAGGAATTTGATTTATCAAGTAGCTAGCTATAGTACCTGTCTTATTTGTAGTTCAGTTTTTCTTTCTAAATAAAAATTTATACATGCTCTTCAACTTTTCATTTTTGCCCTTTCTGTTTGGAATATTTAATGGGGCTTAATTAACAAAGGTATTTAAAATTGCTAGCTCTATGCTTGGATGAGAAGTAACCAATCTCATGTAGAAGCACATCTGAGGCACACCTCATTTGCCTCTAAACTTCCAAGTTTTGTAAGTTTTGACTCAGCAGCTTGTGTTTGGAAGTCTGGAAAGATTAAAAACGTCGTTCATAAGTAAACCCGCATGGTTTATAAGACCAAGCAAGTAAACTATATGAGCATAGGTTGTAAACTCAACCAGAATAAGAAATAAGTGATACACCCAACAATTTGTTACAAGAAACTACATGTATAAAAGGACAGCCATATTAATGTTGCCACCATCAACAAAGCTAGCTATAGTTTCTGTATCTAGCAGTCAAGAATGACAAAGATTGCACATCTTTTATCACTTTCTTTGCTATGCTTTGTGGCTTCTGTACAATGTTATGGTGCAAATGGAAATAACCCTCTTGAAAAGCTTATCAAAGAAAAGCTTATCAAAGCTCAGAAGTCGAAAAGGATATCTACCATTCGTAATGAAGTTTTAAATGTCGAGTATTCACCTGTGTATATTGGATCTCAAGATGGATTGAAGGAAGCTGACAAGTTAGATTCATTGCCAGGGCAACCTGATGGAGCAAATTTTGATCAATACTCCGGATATGTCACAGTTGATCCGGTTGCTGGAAGAGCACTTTTCTACTATCTTGCGCAGTCTGAAAATTCTTCTAGCCAGCCTTTGGTTCTCTGGCTAAACGGAGGTAAATATAGGATCCTAAAGAAGTATAGTTTCTCAATATAATGTGCATGCCATACTGCATAGTAGAAAATATGAAACTGAAGGCTTTTTCTTCAATCTAGTATGTAAATTAACAATGAACCTCACTCGATAATTACTATGATCTTTTTGAATGACAGGACCTGGCTGCTCTTCCTTTGGGAATGGAGCGATGATGGAACTTGGTCCATTTAGAGTCAATAGTGATGGCAAAACTTTATCCCAGAACAAGTATGCTTGGAACAATGGTAAATAGATTAGTTGTTCATAAATAATTTCAAAATTACTCATCAAACAATAATTTCTATTATGTACATTGTCTGGTCACTAACAATAGTTGAATTTGCAATGCAGAAGCAAACATGTTATTTTTGGAGTCCCCAGCTGGTGTTGGATTTTCATACTCCAACACAACATCAGATTATGTAACTGGAGATACAAAAACTGCAGAAGATGCTTATACATTTTTAATAAATTGGCTAGCAAGGTTTCCCGAATACCAAACCCGAGATTTCTTCATTACTGGAGAGAGTTATGCAGGACACTATATTCCTCAATTAGCTCAACTAATTCTTCAGAACAACAAAATCACCAATCAAACTATTATTAACCTAAAAGGAATTGCTGTGAGTTTCTTACTATAAGCAATTAAAAGATCACATGGTAGAACGTATAAAACATGAACAATGATAACTGACATGGAGTACCTTAATTTGCAGATTGGTAACGCATACATAGACGAGGAAACTCAATTTAAAGGAACAATAGATTACTTCTGGTCACATGCTTTACTATCTGATGAAGTTTATGAGGGCATCATCCTAAACTGCAACTTTTCAGCAAATGCAAATATTTCAGAAGCATGTGAAACTTCCCTTGATCAAGCAAATGTTGGCGATATCTTTCCCTATGATATATATGCTCCCTTGTGCGGTTCCTCAACTGATTCACCGTCGGTATGTTCTAATAAAATGGAATTTTTGCAGTACCATAATTTGCATACTGACTTATATTTTGTTTTCCTCACTGTTTTCTTATATTACTATTACTGAACAGATATCAGGATTTGATCCATGCACGGATAATTATATCTACACCTACTTGAACACTCAGCAAGTTCAGACATCACTTCATGTCACTATTCCTCCAAAGACATGGGAATCTTGCAGGTACACATATCTAGTAGATTGTTAAATCACAGCTTATCATCTAATCTTAAAATTATTTGACTTACAATTGGTACTCTGACTAATTATATAACGTTGTTATCTGTAGTGGTGTAATTGATTATACAGAAGCCCCATCAACAGTCTTGCCAGTTATCAAGGAACTTATGAACAGTGGCATCAGTGTCTGGCTATATAGGTGAACAAATTTTTTTCTCGAAATTAGAAACATTATGAACTGTTAAGAATTTGTATGACTAAAATGGAGTTTAAGTATGCAGCGGGGACACGGATGGCGTAGTGTCAGTGACAACAACAAGATATGCCATAGACTATCTTCAAACTACAGTCAAAACACAATGGTACCCCTGGTACACTCAGGCTGAGGTACAAATACTACATTATCAGCAAGCACACACAAAACCCTTCCTCTAATTGTCAAATCATGAATCATTAATTTCTTCGATGATGTTTTTCAAGGTGGGAGGATATGCAGTTGGATACGAAAATTTGACATTTGTGACTGTGAGGGGATCCGGACATTTTGTTCCAAGTTATCAGCCTTCTCGTGCACTTGCTTTGTTCTCTTCCTTTTTGGCTGGAGAGCTTCCTCCGTCTAATGAGAACTGAAAAAGATTCAGTGAAATCCGGGAGAGGAAACTTTAATTTCTTATTGTAAAGATGATCACAACTGCCATTTGTGCATCTGATTATTTGATGTATGATCTTCTTATATGTCACACTCGCTGAATCAGATTCGAATACATCCCAACAACACATGATTGTTTTTATTCGACAAGTTAATGTATGTCTTAGTATGAAAAATGATTGAATACCCGAAACTAGTCCTAATCTCTGCCTCTCCCAGAGACGATGGACTTGTACACTTTGATCTTCGTAATCTCCTCAATAACGTAATCTTCATTAAAAATTCCACATAAATTTAACAAGAAGTTGTTTCACGCGTTTATCTGCAGACTGTCTCGAGAATAACAGAATCTATCACTTTAGCACAGATAATATACACACCGGCCAGGCCAACAACATTAGTCCATGGAAATTATAGTTGTTTTTTCTTATTCACCTCCAGAAGCTAATAGTTTAATAGGCTCTTTCCTAGCACATGTATTAACTGGTTAAATATTCATTGCTTTCTAATACTTTGTTCTTGACCTCCTAGAAGCCAATTATAATATCCGAAAAAGGTCATTTTCAAAGACAAAATAAAATGCTAACAATTTCCAACATAAACGTTTATTAAATCTATATATACAATCACATTTTCACATCTCAGATAGTAGAATAAATTCATTCACTTACAAAAGGTTGCATTTAAGAACCTCGTACTCTATTATGGTGTCATCACTAGCCGGTTCAGATTTTAGCTTCGACAACAGAAACAATTTTCTTTACGACAGTGCTCCTGAAAGCCCGCGAGGATTTAACAACTACTTCAGTGCACCTACAAGTCCTAGCCACCAAATCTCTTTCTCCTTCATCCCTGATCAACATTTGAAATATGATCATCATCATGGTTTCGATAAAAAACATGATGACCATAAACCATTTATGTTCATTCCTGGCGATTATTCAAATCACATTCTTGTTTCTTCAGCTGATGAACTTATTGATGGAGGGATGATCAAACGTACCTGTGAGCCAAAACATAAGAAAATTATCCAGAGTAGAATGTCATTTAGCCGGAGTAATAAAATATGTTCTGAGCACTTCCCAGTTCGCCAAGAAAATAAAGACGACACGTCTTCATCTTGGAGTTCAAGTTTTGGTTGGTTATACAAGAAACTGAAGCTAAAAGATTTGTTGTCTCGTAATGCCTCCGAGGGTCATGAAACCAGCAAAAAATACGATGCTTTGAAGAAACTTAAAAACAGTGATCTAAAGAACTCAAGTAGTAGTACTAATTCAGTTTGGAGCAGAAACAGAAAGAATAAAGAGGGGGCGATGTTGTCAGCTCATGAACGGCATTATAAGGTGAACCGAGAAGCAGCAGAAGAGATAAAAAAGAGAACTTACCTTCCTTACAAGCAAAATCTGATGGTTGGCTGCATAAATCTTGATGCTGCTAGTATTAGTGACCCCTCCAAGGAAACACTTAAAATTCGATAACCACACTATATCGAAAGTTTACTGCAAAAACGAAGCATTTTGAAGACATCAAAGCCTACTGACTTGTCTCGGTTAGACCTTAAGCCGATCATTTTTTTGCCAGTATCCAACTGTTTCTTATTCTTATTCTTGAGGTGGTTGTCTTGTTTAAACCAAAGATTAGAACTTAGTACTTTTTATGTACTCTTTCACACTCTATGCTTAAACGCATAATATTTTGGTTTACAAAAGCTGATGATTTTTTTTTCTCTGAATATGACCTTTGTAGTAATGTAATGCAATATTGACAATCAGACTAGGAGCCAGTTCGGGTTTGTTATCAATTGAGATTAAACTTCTTTTAGTGAACTAAACTTTGAAATATAATCATCATCGTGGTTTTGACGAAAAATATGATGACAGTAAGCCATTCGTGTTTATTCCTGGCGATCGCATAGATTTGATTCCTGTTTCTTCAGCTGATGAGCTCTTTGATGGTGGGAAGATCAAACAATTTGAGCCACAACTTCAGAAAATAATCCAGAGTAGCCTGTCTTTTGGCCGGAGTAACAAAGTTCATTCTGAGCCCTTTACAACGGGTAAAGAACACGTAAAAGACTCGTCTTCATCTTCGAGTTTAACTTTCAGTTGGTTACACAAGAAATGGAAGCTAAAAGACTTGTTGTTTCGAAATGCATCCGAGGGTCATGAAACCAACAAGAAGTACGATTTTCTGAGGAAAATTAAAGACGATGATTCGAAGAATTCGAGCAGAAACAAAAAGAGTAAAGAGAAGGCGCCTTTGTCAGCTCATGAACGGCATTACAGGGTGAACAGAGCAGCAGCAGAGGAATTGAAAAGGAGAACTTACTTGCCTTACAAGCAAAACCTGACGATTGGTTGCATGAATATGGATGCTGCTGGTGTTCGAGTCCCCTCTAGGACAACAGATTCGCGGGGATCGTTTTTTATATCTGATAACCCTAAAGAGGGAAGGCACACAGATATATAATAAACAATTATATACATGATTATATCCAAAAATCAGCATATTTCATTTAAATGTCTACAACCTCATAACAATACTCATATTGTGATCTGTTCCATAAACATTCTACTAATATCATAATTTAGCAATCATAAATTCAGAATAATACCTTATAAGTATCCTAGATCACCTATGGCTGTCAACCTGTCTTGGCTCTCCTTCCCTTCTCGCTTCCTTGCTTTGGGATATAGCCTGACCTTGGGATCGCCTGGGATATCCTCTAAAATACTTAATAAAATATTATATCTGTCTTAACAATTACTAAACATAGACATAGTATAATATTTACTTCGATCTCACAATATTTTCTTGTATAGAGATTGTAGAGAGAAAGGTTTAGCTACTCATAGAAAATTTATAAACAGCTATTTCCATTGATGAAAATTTTTGATATATCTTAATGATTTACAAGATGGCTTTTATAGAGTTTTCCAATCTCTGTTGATTCTACTAATTTCTATTTCTAAGATTCCCTTTTAATTTCCTCCGTTCTTTTTCTTTCCTCTTTTTCAAAAGCTGAATCCACTTTCTGTAATTTGTCTGCCATTCCACCTTCTTTTTGACTTTAGAGATAAAATTTCTGGTAAATGTCCTTGTCTTTTCTGCTGCTGTCTTTTTCTTCTAGTAACCTTTCTTCTTTGTTGCTGCTGTCTTTTTCTTTTTCCTGAAAATTATTATTATTTTTTTTTTTTTTTTACAGTCACCAATATAATTTGGGCCGTAGCGTCATTTGTAATATGTTTTCAGTCACCAATTCTTATTGGGCCGAAATATCATTTGTAATATGCTTTCAGTCACCAATTCTCATTGGGCCGAAATATCATTTGTAATATGCTTTCAGTCACCAATTCTCATTGGGCCGAAATATCATTTGTAATATCCATAGGTCACCAATTCTCATTGGGCCTATCAATTCATCGTTATTATTACATTGTTAGGTCACCAAATTCTATTGGGCCTAACTTTCATCAAATAGTATTACATTGTATTATATGGTTAGGTCACCCTTTCAGGGCCTAACAAATATTTATGCAAAGGGATCAGAACATCCTTCTTCTTTTGTTGCTATATTCTTTAGAGTTGCCACTGGTCTCCGTCTTTGGCCTGATAATAAATTCTGATAAATTTCCTTTGTCTTCTGAGCATGATTGTGCTTTAAATCTGATAATCTTGCATGCATTTCGTTCAAAGCTGTAGTATCCCTGCTAATTATATCATTATTATAATAAATGGTTAGTATTTCTTCTGCTAATCCACCTTTACTTGTGCCAATGACACATGCCTTTCCTCCTCGTATCATATCTTCAAGTTTAGACTTCAATGTTGCTATGCCGATTGCTCTTTTGTTACACAACCAGTCGCCAAATTGCTCTATTGTACATGCCATGTCCGTCTTTAGGCTAGTATTTTCACCTTCTATAGTAGTATTCCTGCCATACTTAAATATTTGACAGAGTAATATGGGTTTTCCTGTTAAGTCAGTACAGGCATCAAAAACCTGTATACCATAAATTCCTCCTGGTCCGTATGAATTCATGTAAGATTGAAGGCTTTGTGTTATAGTTGATGGTAGTTGTGCTATACTTGATAAGGTTTCATCTACCATTATTTTGTCAATAAATCCTAAGAGTAATAGGTTTTTTACTACAGTTGAATCTGCGTTTTCCCTACAGATATACCTTGGGTATTTTCCAAATTTCCCATTTCTCAGGATTGTAGTATTGGTTTTATAATCATAGTACTTTTGTATTTTTTCAAAGGACTCGGTATATTCTTTGGTAAAGGTTACACGATCTTTTAGGGTAATGGTGTTGATAGTATTTTCTGGTATGGTTATTGTTTTGATAGTAGGAGTATTGGCTAATCTTGATACAAAGGTTTCTGGGGTTTTTTGTAGGTTGTTTAATATTCTGAGTTTTCCTTCTAAAGTAGTAGTGAGTTGGCTGATTTCCTCGTTAATAAAGTTTATCTGGTCATTCTTTTCCTTTATCTTCTGAATTACTTCTCCCACCTGTATCATAATACTGCTAATACTTTCCATTTTCCCTGCTAAGATAGTTTGCAAGAATATTTTTAGTACCTGATATGTTTTTTACAATAAAATCATAATAACTAAAAAATGCTTGCCAATTTCTTCTTTTATTTAATTCTGGTAAAGGGTCAATTTTATTGAATATAAATGATCTTACTTGAGTATTATCTGTTCTAACAACAAATTTTACAGGTAGTAAATGATAATGAAATCTTTTAATCCCTAATTTTACAGCTAATAGTTCCTTTTCATTAATATGATAATTCTTTTCATTGGGTTTCCATGTTCCAGCTGCATATTCACATATTAAAGGGTTTTCTTTATCAATATCATCTTTCTCAAAAGCTACTAATACTGCTCCCCATCCTATATCACTAGCATCTGTAAATAGTTCTAACTGATCACTATCTTTGGGTAATCGTAGTTTAGGTAAATTTTCTACCTTTGTTTTTAATGCTCTTATTGCATTTGTATGATCTTCCTTCCACTCAAAAGTTTTATTTTTCTTTATTAAATCTTGTAGTGGTTTTCTTAATTTTGGTAAATCTTTTATATAATCTGAAGCGTAATTTACTATTCCTAAGAATTGTTGTACTTCTTTTTTATTTTCTAAAATTTCTTTAAAATTCTTTATTTTTGTTGATATATGTTCTTGTAATTGAATTCCTTCAGAGTCTATAATATATCCTAAATATTCTATTTTGTGTTTAAATATTTCTGATTTCTTTTCTGATAATAATATTCCATGTTTTCTAATAGTCTGAATAAATATATCTAGATGTTTTGAATGATCTGTTAAATTATCACTAAATATTAATATATCATCTATATATACTAGAATAAAATCATTCATTTCTCTAAATATTTTATCCATTCTTCTTTGGAATATTTGTGGAGCTGTTCTTAATCCAAATGGTAGTACTATCCATTCATAATGTCCTTGTGGAACGCTAAATGCTGTTAAACATCTAGATTCCTTAGTTAATTTTATTTGCCAGTATCCACTTTTACAATCAAATTTACTAAACCATTTTTTATTACTTGTTTGGTTGATTAAATTTCTTTTATATGGTAAAAAATATCCATCAAATATAGTCTTTTTATTTAGTTCCCGATAGTCTATTACCATTCTAGCTTTTCCTCTTTTTACTTCATTATGATTTCTTACTAAAAACGCTGGGCTACTATGCGGACTTTTACTTTCTTGTATTAGTCCTAAGTCTAATAATTCTTTTATTTGAACTCCTAACTCCTTTTGATCTGTTGGACTATATCTTATTGGTCTGTTTCTAATTATATCATTAGGGTTTATTAGTTTTATTTCAGCATATATTTTTTCTTTTTCCCATAACTTCATTGGATGTTCTCCAAAATTTATTTTTAAGGCCTTTAAATATTTTTGTTTTAATAGTTCTAAATTTATTTTTCTTTCTGCTTTAATATTACTTATTTCTATTGATTTTACAGGTATTATTCTTTTTAATACTATCCATTTTTCGCAAGGTGTTAACAAACTTATCCTATCTTGTTTTATTATTTGAGTTTTAAAAGAATCTAAAAAGTTATTTCCTAGTAACATTTGTTGTTTCATATTATTTTCTTGGTATATTATAGGTAACCTAAATCTTATTTTTCCTAATATAAATCTTACATTTTCTGCTATTATATCTATCTCTTTTTTATGGTTATTGAATCCTGTTACTATTATTCTATTTTTTGTATGCTTCCATTTGTGTTGAGTAAATACTTCTTCTTTAGCTAAACAAATATCTGCTCCACTATCTATAAATATCTTTTGTTTTATATATTTCGTAGGTTTATATTCTACCTGTGCTTCAATATATATAGCTACCATTTTATTCTATTCAGTAGTTAAACTTTCATTATTACTATCATTTTCATTTATATAATTTATTTCTTCTGGTTCTGTTTCACTTATATAGAATACTTCTTCATCATACCAGTTATTATTATCTTCTCTTATGTATTCTAGTTTCATTATTAATTCGGTGGTATCTATGTATTTTACTCCTTTTTGCTGTAATTTAGGACACTTATTTGCATAATGTCCCTTTTCATTACAATTCCAACATTTACAATCTGCTATTTTTATTTTATTTCTTTTTCTAAACTTTCTCTTATATCTAAATCTCTTTCTATTTTCAGGAGTATTTCTATATTTTTTAAATTTTCTTCTTTTAAATCTTCGATTAAATGGTTTATAAGGTCTATAGGTTTTATTTTGTTTTCTATAATATTCATTTTGATTATTATAATCTAGTTTCCTATATTTCCTATACTTCTTTCTAGTTTTATAATCTTGATTATCACATCCAAATATTAATTTTTTCTCCGTAAAATTACAGATTTCTCTTAATCCTTGTTTTTTATCCTTTTTAATTTTCTGTTGAATTCTATATTCTTCACATTTTCGAGTTAAATATGCTCTTAATAATCTAATTCTTTCTCCTAATGTATTTTCTTTAGGTTCTAGATTATTATATTCTTTAGTTATTTCGGTATTATAAGGTGAAGGTAGATGATCATAATACAGTCGTTGATATACTAAGCTTTCATTAGGTAAAAACTTAGCTTCATAAAAGAATTTAGTAAAACTTATAGTATATTCTGGTAATTTACTAATCCTACAACATTTCATATTATTTAGATACATTGTTATTTCTAATTTTCTTTCTACTGTTATATTTTCTTGAGCTACAAACCATCTTTCTCCTAGAAATTCTCTTTTTAATAATATATCAAATGCGTTTAACGTATCTTTCCAGCTTCTAGCATACGTTCTTACTTGTCCCTTTAATTCATAAATAATATTTTCTAACCAAAATGCTGCTTTTCCTATAATTGTTTTTGATATTAGTTCAAAAACATAATCCAGATCTTCTATATTTTTTGAATTCATTAAGGCTATATACATCCCTAAATTCCAGTCTTTTATTCTTCTACTTATTTCTTGATCGTCGTAGACATTATCTAAATCTAGAAAATATCCATTTATATTTATTCCTTGGTGTATTGATCCTATGAAATCTTGTACTTCATTTTGTTGTCCTATAGGTATATTTCCTGGCATTTTAATATTATTTTTAGTTATTATATGATCTTCTATTTCTTCTTCTGGGTATCCATCGTTATCCATTATATTATCTGATTCGGTTTCATAATTTATTTGTTTATGTGAAGTTTCTCTTTATTCTATATCACTTTCATCGCTTTTCTCTTCATTTGTTATTATTGCATTTACGGTTTTTCCGAGGGCTTCTAATATTTCTTTATTTTCTTTTATTACTATTTCCTTTTCCTCATTATTTGATTCCTCTAAGTAATTTAATCCTTCTTCTCCTAGATTACTATCTGATGTACTTGTATTACTGCTCTCATCTTGTTCTTTGTTCGTTTCTGGATTACTATCGTCAGACTTAATAATTTCCTTTCCTTTTAATTCTATTTTTAATTGATTAATCTCATTTTTTAAATTATCTATTTCTTTTAATACACTTATTACTTCTAACTTTGTTTCTTTTAATTCTTTCTTTTGGGTTTTATATTTTTTTTTATAAAATTTATATTTATTTAACCATTCTATATTAGTTTTAGTTTTTAATTTAGCATTTTCTTTTCTTAATTCTTTTAGTTCATCTTCTCTTATTTCTTGTTTTATAGGTTCATATTTTTGTCTTTCTTTTTCCAGTAACTCTTTTCCATGTTTTTTAAGAAATGTTATAGCACTATGTTCTGTTATAGACATTTTCCTAAAATTTTCCTGATTTATGAAGCTCTGCTAAACCATTTATTGTTCTTTTAACGCCTATAGTTATTTTCGGTTTTGCTTTGCTTATATCCATTAATATAGGTTCTTTAGTTCTTCCTATTACTGTTATAGGTACTAGTTCTGGTTCTTCTGTTTCATCTTTAATTACTTTCTTTTCTTTATTTTGTTCTAAACTATTTTGTATAATGGTTAATTTATCTAATATTTGTTTAAAGATTGGGATTTCTGATATATTCCATAACGCTGTTATTTCTTCCTTAATTATCTTTCTACTAATTTCTTGATTTTCTTCCATCTTTTTTAATATAGCGTTTAAACTTTCCTTTATAAATATTTCGTTCCAAATATCTTTTATTTGGTTTTCAGTATTATTCATATTTATAGACTCGTTTTCCTCCATTCTCCTTTAATTATCCATATTTTTCTTTTCTTACCTTTTATTTTCTCTAATTCTTTTACTTCTTCCTCTAGTTTTTCTTTTTCTTTTAAGTATTGTAGTTCTTTTTCCTGAGACATAATTAATGTTTCTTTTATTATCCTATTAATAGTTTCTATTTCATCTTTCTTTTCATTTATTTCCTTTTCAGGGTTCATATTCTGTCTATAAATCTTAATTTATTCTGATCATTTATTTCTATTCCTTCATTGGTTATATTATATTTTATTTCATTTAAGAAATCCATTCCTAATAATAGTTGATAACTAACGTCATTTTCTATTACTCCTAGGCTTATATTATATTCTAAGTCTAAAATTTTTAATCTTAATTTTATACTTTTTGTTATTATTGTTTCTCTCGAGCTATTTGGTTCAGTTATTATTTGAGGTTCTATTTCCTCACATTTGTTTGAGTCAACTTCAGTTATATGTATTTGACTTTTTGTTGCTCCGGTATTTATTTCTGTTATAACTTCTTTGGCAAATATTCCATTAAATATTATTGTTTTTATTCTTAATTTATCTAATTCGTAACACGGTAATTTTATTAAATCTAATTTTCTACTGGTCATACTCATTGATCTAACTAAATTTATAGGGTTGTGTTCTCTTCTAAAACTTAATCTAGATCCTTCTAATATTGGTTTAATTCTTTGTGTTGGAATTATTTGTCTATTACTAAAGTCTATTGTAAATTCTTCTGGGATTGTTATTTGAGATTCTTCTTTATGTTCAATTTTTTCTAATATATCATTATATAATTTTGGTACTATTATTCCTAATTCCGTTTGTTTCTTTACATGATGGTTTCCAGTCATAGCATATACTATTTTAGTTTCTATACTAATTACCTTACTTCCCTTTTGCATTTTTATTCCATCTAATTTATAATATAATGTTAAAGATCTTTCTTTATTTTCATCTCTTAATGATATGCTGAAATCAGGTTGTATTATAAATTTTAATTTCTGATATATTAAGTTTCCTTTTACTACTGCTATTAATGAATCTTGTATATTTCCTATTATTCTATCGTCTAGTACATATATTTGTATGGGAGTATCAATATTTTTCTGAAAATATGCTTTTATTGTAAATTCTATTGCTCCAAAATAAATATTTTTTAGTTTATTTGCTTCTTTTTGTTTTAATTTAGATAGTTCTTTTTTTATCAAACCATCTGTTATTAAATTTATTTTTGCTTTTCCATTTATTGTATCTATGTCTATTATATTTTCATGTTTTTGAGCTATATATCTAACTTCTTTATTTCTTTCAAAATATGATGTTTTGAATATCTTTTTTATTGTTAGTTCTTCTGTTTCACCTTGGATTTGATTATATATATCTGGTTTAAAACTTAGAGTTTGTGATGTTCCTTCTTCGTATTCATCCATTTGATAATATAAATCTTGTGTTTCACTTGATTTCTCTAATGACATTTTTTCAAACTGTATTATTATCCAGTTATATTACTCGATAAAATTATTCTTTTAAGTCCTTGAATTCTTAGTTTATTATTTCTAAATGTTATTATCATATTTCCAAGTTGTTGATAACATCTTATTATTTCATCCGTATTTTCTCTTGTCCATTCAATTTCATTTTTTCTTTCTTGCAATTTATCTAGTTCTATTTCTAGTTTTTCTTGATTTTTTATTAATTCTTTTATTTTTCTATTATTTCTAGTTATTGCATTTGGATCTATCCAATTCATTTTTTAAATTTTTTGCCTTAAATCATCTATTAATTTATATTGTTCAGTTAATACTTCTTTTAATTCTTTTATTTGAATTTCTAAATTAGTTTCTTTAATAAATTTTTCTCGTTTTATTAAAAGTTTTTCTTCTTCCAGTCTTCTAATTTTTTCATCTCTCTCTTTCAACATTGTTCGTAACCTAGCTATAATATCTAATTTTTCATTTATTATTTGCATACTTATTTTACAACTTTCAATATGTTGATTTATATCTTTATTAAAAGTAAAGTTTTTATCTGCTATTAGTTTAATACTTTCTAACTTATAGTCTTTCATATAATATTTATTTTATTTATATAAATATATTAATTGTCTATATAGATTTTTCTTACACATTTGTTTTGTTTCTTTATTCTCTACTATAAAATAAATTAATAGATTTGCTATTATTTTAGATTTATAACTTTTATTCTTATTTTTTAGTAATTTTGCTGGAGGTCTCATTTAATTTTTAATTTTTACTATTCATAATTACTATTCATTTTTTACTATTCATCGGTTACTATTCATTCCGAAATTTTGCTACAGTAATTTACTGTTCATTTTTTCCGGCCTATTTTCTAGCTCTGATACCAGATTCGCGGGGATCGTTTTTTATATCTGATAACCCTAAAGAGGGAAGGCACACAGATATATAATAAACAATTATATACATGATTATATCCAAAAATCAGCATATTTCATTTAAATGTCTACAACCTGATCATAACAATACTCATATTGTGATCTGTTCCATAAACATTCTACTAATATCATAATTTAGCAATCATAAATTCAGAATAATACCTTATAAGTATCCTAGATCACCTATGGCTGTCAACCTGTCTTGGCTCTCCTTCCCTTCTCGCTTCCTTGCTTTGGGATATAGCCTGACCTTGGGATCGCCTGGTTGCATGAATATGGATGTTGCTGGTGTTCGAGTCCCCTCTAGGACAACAATTAAATCTTAATTACTCCTTCCGTCCCACTGATTTTTTTTCCCTCCGTCCCACTGAATTTTTTATATATTTTTTTCTGCGCATTTTAATGCTACTATAAAATATAGTTCTATAATTTATTTTTAGAATTTTCTTTTTCTGTCTAAAAGATTAAATATTACTTTTTATTTAAAAGAAAAAATATTTAAAATTATTTAGGAAACCATATTTTACGAGAGTTTTAAAATACGTGCCGAATTCTGGTTCCCAAATGTAAACAACTCAGTGGGACTGTGAAAAGTATTGTTTATGTAAGATCATTATTCAATATTTATTATTGGGATTCTTAAATTTGTTATTCACAATCTTTTTGTCCATTGTTGTCCACTTTATATTTAGTACCTATAGTACAAATAAAATGATCTGGCCATGAAACCAGTAAACGAAGAAGATGACATTTTGAAGATTTTTAAAAATACCCATTTTTAAAGGTGCAATGGCTGAAAATACCCATTTTTAGAACACATGACTGAAAATACCGTTTTGATTATGCATTTTGTAATTGGGTAAGTGTAATACGTATTTGAGAATTGGATATCTAAGAAAATTACTAGAAATACGTATTTGTAGTTTGGGTATTACCATTGAGATATGCATTTGCCAAATGCGTATCTTAAAAAAAAATTGAATACCCGTTTGACAAATGCGTATCTAGTACAAAACATGATACCCAAATGACAAATGCGTATCCAAATTGATATTTTCAGTCATCCACTTCCAGAATGGGTATTTTCAGCAATTTGCACAAAAAAATATTATTTTTAACATTTTTTCTTTATATGTCTTGTATGTAACATCAAAACCGAAAACACCACCAAACTGTAGATCAAAAGGTTTTTATCTTTCTTCTTTTAAAAATGCACTCCTTAATATATCGAATTTAGAAGATCCATTATGAGGTAGTGATTGATATCCATGGAGTCTTATCTTAAAAATGTTTCATAATTTCATAACATTATATCCTACATTATTTGGACTCTTTAATCTCATTTAGTTGTTGCATTTGCTTGAGTCAATAACTAATTCAAAAGAGTCACTCACTACGCCATATATAGATGGCCAGATGCAATGTTGTCCTGCTGTTACATTAGAACCTTATAAAATGTTATATTAGGCCTAATACAACGCATATTGACCATTATACCCGTGAGTGTATGAGTGTTGTGTTTGATAGCTAATGCAATGGTTTTGGTGTCAAATGTAACCGTAAGTAAAGTATTGGATTAAGGCCCTAAAAATACTAAACTAAATTGATAAAATGTAACAATAAACTGCGTTGTATCAGCTTTCGGATAACCCGATTGAAATGAGTCGAAGTATGGGGCTCACAAATTCCAAGTATGCAGTGCAATGTCAGTAGTGGGCCCATATTGTGGGGCCCGCCGAGACCCACCGCTGACATGTCAAAAGTTATACTCTACAGTTTTAATGTAATAATTTTTAACAATCATTAATAACTGAAACTATTTTTAAGTGGTACCCAAGTATTAATTTTGGTTTTACCAATTTTTCGTATCACCAACTTTTGGTTTCACTTATTGCAACAGCCCGCACTTCCGGACTATTAACTCTAAATCAAAACTGATACAAAACAAATTTACTAATACGAAATTCTATTACAAAGATGACTATTACAAAAACGCAGCTAACGGTAGCGGTCCAAAAGTTAAACCACTCCAAACCTAAGGTCCTCGAACTCCAATGTTATCCGACTCGAAACTTAGACGAAACCTGAAATAAAAAGAATGAGCTGCGAAGCCCAGCAAGAAAACAATCGATCCAACTAGTAGGCCAAGTAACATGAATATATATAACAAAATACAATAATCTATATGATACGATATAGACATACGAAACAAATACTTTTGATACACTTCTTATTTTTATTCTTATTCGATACATACAATACACATAACACATAAACAACAATAATTTGAAATCCATAATTCATGCCACGACCACTACAACCCGGTGATAACGGTCCTAAATTTTCATAACTGTCACTACAATCCGGTGACTACGGTCCTAAGTTCTTATTCGATATTTTCACAAATCATGACACAAATCAGAGATCCAAAAGTATCGCCTAGACACCACACATACATCTCGATATATAGTCTATAACACATAATACTTTCAAATATATCATCACTTAACCCATGTTTTGATAATTAAAGATACCGACGTAACACACAATGTTGAAAACACTAGCAAGATCGATCGAAAACTTACCTCAATATCTGACCAGATCTGAATCTACTCTTTTTGACCCTCTAAACGACGTTTTCTTGGAAAACACTAAATACAAAAGTTGTAAAGAACGAAAAGACCTTTCCAAAAAGTCTAGAAACAACGAATTCTGACTTATGATGAATTTTCTACGAATTTTACAAGATTACTTATTTATGAGAGAAAAAAACCTACGAATTTTATAAATAAAAACGAGGAAGACGAATAGGGTGTATTTATAACGATATATAACCCTATATCTTAGCCTACACGTTATCCATATTAGAATCTGATCCAAATTCTAGGCCCATTACTCTAATTCAATTTTAAATCCCAGTCTTTATCTAATTTTAAAACTTTTTATTATATTATTCTATTATTAATCGAATTTTAAAAATTACGGGATATTACATACTACCTTCCTTAAAAAGAATTTGGTCCCCAAATTTACAACAAACTTATACGTCTACGCAATCTAATTTCCAATAGGTCCAACTTAAACTATGGTCCACAAGATCGAATCCTAGAAATTGTACTAGTCTCATGCATAATACACTCCGAAGGACAGCCTGCTCTGATAGCAACTGCAACAGCCAGCACTTCCGGACTGTTAACTCTAAATCAAAACTAATACAAAATAAATTTACTATTACGAAATTCTATTACGAAGATGACTATTACAAAAACGTAGCTAACGGAAGCGGTCCAAAAGTCAAACCACTCCAAACCTAAGGTCCTCGAACTCCAATGTTATCTAACTCGAATATTAGACGAAACCTGAAATAGAAAGAATGAGCTGCGAAGCCCAGCAAGAAAACAATCGATCCAACTAGTAGGCCAAGTAACCTGAACACATATAACAAAATATGATAATCTATACAATACAATATACGACATACGAAACAAATACTTTCGATACACTTCTTATTGTTATTCTTATTCGATACAAACAATACACATAACACATAAATAACAATAATTTGAAATCCATAATTTATGCCACGACCACTACAACCCGGTGATAATGGTCCTAAATTTTCAGAAAACTGTCACTACAATCCGGTGACTACGGTCCTAAGTTCTTATTCGATATTTTCACAAATCATGGCACAAATCAGAGATCCAAAATTGTCGACTAAACATCACACATACATCTCGATATATAGTCTATAACACATAATACTTTCAAATATATCATCACTTAGGCCATGTTTTGATAATCAAAGATATCGACGTAACACACAATTTTAAAAACACTAGCAAGATCGATCGAAAACTTACCTCAAAATCTGATCAGATCTGAATTTACTCTTTTTGACCCTCTAAACGATATTTTCTTGGAAAACACGAAACTCGAAAGTAGTAGAGAACGAAGAGACCTTTCCGAAAAGTCCAGAAACAACGAATTCTGACTTATGATGAATTTTTTATGAATTTTACAAGATTGCTTATTTTTTAGAGAAAAAATATACGAATTTTATAAATAAAAACGAGGAAAACGAATAGGATGTATTTATAACGATATATAACCATATATCTTAACCTACAAGTTATCCATATTAGAATCTGATCCAAATTATAGGCCCATTACTCTAATTCAATTTTTAATCTCAGTCTTTATTTAATTTTAATACTTTTTATTATATTATTCTATTATAAATCGAATTCTAAAAATTACGGGATATTACACGTATTCATTCATATATATATCTTATAATTCTACTATTTTATGTCTTTTAATTCTAAAAAACCTTTGGTTACACCTTTATTTTATTAACGTAGGTATATTTATACTTCTACATGTCTTATAATTCTATTAAGTTCGATTTTATTTTTGTTATCTTGTACTTCTGTATGACTTATGATTCTAGTTTTATTTTTGTATTTTTATACTTCTACACGTCTTATAATTTTATTAAATTTGGTTTTATTTTTATTTCACTCTTTTGGCTTTAACATTTGTGTTCGTAATTCCCTTATGTATTTCTAATTCAATATATTATACATTCAATATATTATAAATTTTTTTATAGTAGGTAACTCGCAGCCGCTACCCTTCGGGTGCGCACTAGGTAAACCCTACGGGCTCACGTGAACCTAGGTAAACCGCATTTAAGCGACAGACTCTGACTCAGGAGGCATAATCATAAATTCTCCTCCCATGGGATTCGAACCTGTGGTCAAGAGAATAGTTTTTCTCTCTTTAACCAACTGAGAAAAGCCTTGCGGGCTATTATACATTTTTGGTTTCATCAATTTTTTATTTCACCCCTTTTTGAATTTCATTATAACTATAAATGTATAATTTTTATTTTTTTTACTTCTATGTGACTTATAAATTATATATATATATTATTTTACTTGTTTTTTAATTGCATTTCTTATATTGATTTCAACTCGATAACGTTATTTGTCATATGACTCAATAGTATATTTTAATAAGATATTAATTATATATCTTTTTATTATAATCATTACACAGATATCGTACTCAACAGTTTGGGATGCGTTTTCTGAGTAAAAATTAGAAATTTTGACATGGCGCATATATTATTATGATTTTTAAAAATTATTTAAATAAATTAACTCGGCACGGATTATCGACTAGTATGTAATAGTTTTGCCTTATATTGTTACAATAGATATTATTTAAAGGTAATAAAAACATTTACTTTTGCAACACTAATACTAGAAGCAAATGTAACATTAGTGAAAATAAAATTGGAATACATTGTTTGTAAATATGCAATTCCCATTAAATTCAATCATTACTAAATCAATTCACAATCCATTTAAAATCCAACCACCAATTCAAAACATCATCACAATCAACCACCGTTTCACCGATAATAGTCACCATTTCACCAACAATAGTCACCACCTCAACAATAAACTACCACTTCACTGCTTAACTACATCATCAAATAGCAAACAACCCAATACAAAGATCAAACTACATTTCCAATCAATAAAGTTTACATACTATGCATGTTTACGTATTACACGAGTTTAAGTAATGAATTATTGAATCAGGTTTGAATAATTCACGGTTGACGAAGCCTCTATGATTGATTTCTAAACCAACAAAACTTATATATAGTCTCAGCAAAATTACAACTAACCTCAAATTTCAAATCAAGCACAAGCACATAAATCTGTTTCGGCGCTTGAAAGTATGTCATTATCATAGTTTTGGGTGTAAGTCCTTAGCGAAGAGTGATGACGGGGATAATGTCAATTTTTACAATAAAATATAAACTCCAAATTTTATACTTGTGCATTCTGGGCCCCCACTTGATTTTTCTAATTTACTTGGATAATTTGATCATTTGGATTTACGTTCTTGTAAACTGCCACAAACTGAGCATGCCCCACATTCATGTGATTGTAATGCATTTGGTCTTATTGGAACTTCTGATCATATGTGTGACGATGCTTTTTAAACATGTGATAAAGAGTTCCTACAAGACCAAACGCATTGGAAACACATGGATGTGAGGCATGCATAGTTTATGACAATTTACAAGAACGTAAATTCAAATGAGAAAATTATGTAACTAAATTAGCAAAACTAAGTATTGGGCCAGACTTCATAATAGTAAAATCATTTCCTCACTTGAGTAAAAAATTATTTTAAAAATTATAAAAATATGTAGAGTTATAAAAACATGTAGCTAACTCTGAATTATCCACCACATAGAATTTAATTCAAAATAAAAATAAATTTTTAATATAAAATTACGGTAAAGTATTTTAAATTTAAAAAAAAACTTATTTTTGAATTTTTAATGATATTAATAACTTATTTTCAAATAATTTAAAAGAGTTATGTAACTTTGAAATTATAATGGTGAATTAAGCTGAAAATACAAATTTTTGTCATATTTGGAATTCTACAAAATAATATACTAAAATAAATCCTAAAATATTACTTGTTATCCCATGCTCCCTGATCCAGCGGGAGACTCCTAAAATATTTAGTTTTATATTTTTAGTGTTAATTTATGTCTCTATAATACATGTGCATATCCCATAAACATGAGGTGTTTGGGTGTTATTTTCAATTCACTCCCAACCCTCAAGGGACGCCTTTGTATGAATATTGTTCGGTAGCATTAAATAAAATATGAATTAATTTGTAAGATTCAATCTTAATAATTACTTCATATGAACTTTTATCTAATAGCATCGCAAGTCACTATATTTTGTCGATAACATATTTTCTCGTAAACTAGTCCACCCACTTTCGAATTCTTTAATAGATTTACTAAACACCCATTTAGAATATATTTTCTCAGTATACCAAACACAATATGATTAAATATTCTCAATAACATGCTTGTAACTTGCCATACTCGAAACAGATGATATGTATTTGAAAGACTTTTTGTAATTGAAATTTTCATAGGTTCATCTTAATTGATCATAATTGCTTTTGGTGTTTTATTAATTATACGTGTCAAAATTGATCAAATAATTATATAAAATATTTTCGTTTCATCTTCCAGTAATACTCCTTTATATAAAATGTACTGGTCATGATGACTGACACCAATAAACGGAACAACTGCTATTTTAAATTTATTTTTCTTATTGGTGAGGGTGACATCAAAACCTAACACCGCCACCAAATTATAGATAAGAAGTTTTTGACATATTATCCATAGATCGAAGATACATAATATCCCGCTTTCAAAAACATCCATTCTAAAGTAGTGATCGTCATTCATGAATATCTTCTCTTAAAAATATTTTAAAATTCATAACATTCTTTTACTACAATTTTTTTCCTTTGACATAAAATAAACTTTGTATTGTCATGCGGTAATATCCACTTCAGCAGAGCCACTAACAACTTTGACCACCTTTGTAATTTTTAAAGATTTTTGACCATTTTGATGTAGTTCAGAAATTAAATTAATTCTTGCATAATGTGACACTTACTATGAGATCTATAATTTATTACTTTTGAGAAAGTGTGAGTAAGGTCGTTATTGTGTATAAAACTTATCAACAATCCACTAACCATTCTCTATTGATATTTTCATCTTTACTTTACAATATATTTTAGTATCTTGGCGATATTTGACATCGTTTACAATTTGTCATTTATCTTTTGGATATTTTTTTCCTTCCTCGCAATATACAATTTTTTTCTTAGAACGCCATTTGTAACTCTTGACCTGACCAAATCACCCATGTAAATTATAATTACCCTTTATAGTGCGTAAGTGCTGAAAAAAGATAAGTTTCATTCATCGTGGAAA
The DNA here is from genome assembly GCF_009905375.1 of Apium graveolens. NCBI lineage: Eukaryota > Viridiplantae > Streptophyta > Magnoliopsida > Apiales > Apiaceae > Apium > Apium graveolens. The sequence continues at coordinate 6,536,385 of NC_133655.1, forward strand.
AAACACATCCAAGTATTGGTTGTATATGTATGGACATAGCAATTATTATGCTTTTATAAATTTTCTTGAATATATTTAAAATTTGAATTATTACTAACAAGTGGTACAAATGTAATTTTTGACATCAATCTCTTCGATATGCATCTTAAAAAATCTACAAACAAAATTATAGGACATTCTCACAAGTAGTTGGTGCTTACAACAAAAAAAATTAAGATTTGCAAGAAATAAATTTGAGAAAATTAAGGCTAAAAAAATTCAAACAGCCAACAAGTTAGTAAAATTACCGGTATAGCAATAAATATGGTAAGCAATCATGCATGCTTTCGTACTTTTGATAAAACTGGATATGAATTCTCGTAAGAAACGATAAGATTTCAAAACTATTTTAGGGACTAGATAATGTAAAATCTAATACAAACAAGACCAAGAGGACGTAAAGACAATTCACCTTAATGTTAATGTTCGTATTGTATTATTAAAGACGTATTATTTTTCCTACTTGGGTGGATAACATTCTAAAGTGTCATGTATGAACTATTTTCCCTATCATATAAGTTCTTTCGTATGAGCCAGTGGCGTATTTTCAAGCACCGAAAAAGGATTAAGTGTTTGTGCTTTATTTAAAATTTGAGGAAAGTTGTAATCTTGCTGAAACTACAAGTTTTGTTGGTTTAGAGAGTTAATCACAAAGCCTTCATTAAATTGAGAATTACTTAATGTGTTATGTTTGACAAAGTGCTCACAGAAAGACAGTATACCACTGTTATCATTGTTTGCATCTCATAATATTAAAATACGTTTATAATTTAAATATGAAGTTGGACTAGGATTAAGGAAAAGTTTCGTGTATTCCTCTTTAAGCAGCACTATAACTACGACCTATGTCATAATATCATGTTGCCTTTTCATATAATTTTTGTTTTTCTATAGATGCCTAGCAACAATTTCTTGGGGTAAGTTCGGATTCATTCATCATGAGTTCAATTATTCATTTCAAAAGTACTTTATTTGCATCCAACTGATGAACAACATCTTCAAATTTTTTGTAAAGCTCTTCCGTCCAAGCACATCTTTTTTAATCAGTTCATCACGAATAAATCAAATAAAAAGTTTCAAAAAGAATAGTTGAACTCATGAATAAGTCTGAGCTTACCCGGGAAATTGTTGTTAGGCATTTTTAAAACTACAAAAACTTTATGAAAAAGAAGCAGGATATCTTAACAAAAGGTTGTAGTTATAATATTAGTCAAAAAATGATACATGAAATTTTCCTAAATCCTACACCAACTGCACATTCAAATTATAAAGATATTTGATATTAAGAGATGCAAATAATAGTAATAATTTAATCGAAAGCATATTTTATGATAATATGATATTCATTTCTTGCTTGTTGAGAATATTAACATTAAAGAAAGCATATTTCATGATGAAATAAGAAATTAAATATCAAAACACATATTTTAATCGAAGAGTTTTTGTGTAAGTCCAGATATTCATTTATTTTCGCATTTTAGTACCAAAACCACTTCTGAAATACATATGACTTTAATTATTTATAGTAATTATTATCCGCGCCATTAAATTTTTCATTTAATATTAGCTAGATTTTGTGTAAAGTGGTCAAAACATTCAATCAAAATGCTTCTAATTTTATTTTGAATTCATTAAGTTGAATTATTTCTGAAAGAGAGTCGAAATAGAATAAATCTAAATACAAATAGACGGTGTGAGATAAATTTCATACCTTATAATCACCACGAACATTAATCATCTTGTCTGAACCCTTTGTTGTCTCCATCCAAATTCTAATAATCGACATTTCTGTCGCATCAATTATTTTATTCGAATTCATTCTTAGTGTGATTACACAAAATTGTATTTGATTTGAAAAAGGCGGAACCTAGGCTTCTCTAAGACAAGAGAAGAAAAGGAATTGAAAAAACTAGAAAAATTATTGTATCCTTTTCAAAATAGTTGAGAAAACAAAGAAATATATAAATTGCATGAGTGAAGCGAGCGATGGATCTAAAAGTATCTAGAAATATCAGTATTACTAAAAGGTCAATAACTTATAAATAATAAATCAGATGGATCTAGAAACACGTAGAAATAAACATGATGGATCTAGAAGTATCTAGAATTATCGGTATTACTAAAAGGTTAATAACACGTAAACTGTTACGGTCTACATATTTGTACACAATGATCATTAAAGTTTAAAAAAATCATTTCAATTATCAAATATATATCTTTATACAGTTTAAACATTGTTTGCCTCGAGGAACCAAAATTTCTAACTTTATTTTCGTTTTCTTTTAACGGTTTTTCCAAAACAAAGACCCCTGGTTATAATCCTATCTTTTACCTTTCCACCATCCAACAAAAGTAAACATATGAATGTACAAAATTATTGTATATTGAAAATATTGATTTAGTCTATGGATAGTTTATATGTAGATCTGAAGTTTATCATGGAAATTACTTTAAAAGTACTACCAGTAGACCTCGAACTCTATCATGCCGTTGTGCTAATGCTTTCGTATGTTAAGTAATCAGTTTATCTAAAATATTAAGGCATCAGAGGAATGCCTGAACAGGACCATATACTCATTAACACCCGAAATCCATAGAAGATTATTCAAAAGCTACTTGAGGAATACAGAAAAAATCTTGAGAATTTTTGATAAAAACGGTTGCCTTGGCTTAGAAGCAGTTGACTTGTTAGCTCTGTGATATGAAGATTTTCTGCAAATTTCTTTTTTTCTGCAGTTCTATTTAAAATAATGAGTTTATGCAGTTTTAGTTGTTTTCTTGCAGGTTTTTTGCTTGCCCTGCAGATTTTATTATTTCTGCAGTTATTTTTCTTCATTTCATCTGCAGATAATTAAGATGTTGAATCTGTAGAATTATACAGCACTGTTGGAATGTGCAGAATTAATGTTCATTTTTCTGCAGACATCGAACAAGAATGAGCAGATTGTTGATTTGGGAACCTGAAATACTGGAATACCAAATAGAATTTTGCGAAATTTTGTAACCGCAATATCACATCATATTCCTGATATAGGCCTAAAAGCCCCAAGGAGATGTCGGTTTATTTTTCATCTTAAGCAGTCCTGAGGGCCACCTGAGCTCTGCCCTATGCTGTCTGAAAACCAAAAACTAATGTACAAAAAGCCGCTATTATTTCTAAGAATAGAGCAGCCTTTTTCAGAAAAAAAAATTGAAATTTATGTTGTAGCATAAAATTGCTAAACTGCGCATACAAACTACACTATCAACGATAAATTCAAGAAAAAAGTATTGCTTAAAGCATTATTATTCATATTATCATTGTCTAATGTTTAACAGGTTAAAAAATATTATGTTCCCGAGCTCCATTGCAATCACTTGACACCGTTATAACTCCATGCTGGTATCCGAAGCTTCACTCTTCAGAACTGCCTTTGACAATAAAGTTCTGGCGGCTGATTGGGTTCATGACTACAGGAGGACCGGCAGTCCGAGGCCATGCCTGGAACTTTTTGTCAGTCTCTTCTGCCCATTCTTTGTTTGAAACAGTGCCTGGAGTGGTACCTGATACCAAAAACTGGTTAGAAAGACCAAGTGACTAAAGGTCCTCAACACTGAAGACAAAAACTAGACGATGCAGTAATAACATATAATAAACATGCCTCCAAAGAGTTTCCGGTCAGCAATAAAATAGTCACATGTAAATGCAACCACAAATGAAGCGGCAATAGCACCGGTAATCTTGACAGCAGACATGTTCAGGCTGCAACAGAAAAGCTGGTGTTAAAATTAAAAATCATACTACACAATGAAATAAAGCTCAGAAGTCAGGAGCCCTGAGCTCTAAACAGATCATTAAAGCTTTCTTTCATAGTCAAGCAACTCATTTCAATTTTATCTACATGCCTAGCTAATAATTAGTCTCCATGACAACACACACACACACACACAGAAACTACAGAGTTAAGCAAGGAACTACTACAAAGTATACATATTTCAGAATTACAGCAAGCAAAAATTGCAACATTTAAATACTAAATGGAACAGGAAGATTACAAAATAATACCAAACTTTGATACAGAATGGTATGACAATATTTATGTTTTTCAAGGCATTTTTCGATTGATTTAAGAGTCCAGAAGAAATTCCGCCATCCTAAATTGGATACTTGTCAGAGTTTGGGACTTGCATAAAATTCGATTAGGTTGCATGCTTACATTGTAAGGACTAAGGATGCATGTCATATCTCAGAGAACATCACAAGATAGGACATAAATTGTACCAGTTTAAGTTAATGATTTAAATTAGTGCTGTCAAGTAATTAGAACATGTCCTCTAAATACTGCTTATGGTTCGTGTTAGTCCGAAAATGATAGCAGTGAGCTAGTAATAATGTAGTGCAACAGGAAGGTGTTTGTAAGAAAAGCTGGGAGTTACTCTCCAGTTGGGTAGTATCTTAGTTCAGGAAACTAGTTACAACATTAGTAATATATTTCTTTTTATATTCAATACGAATTTTTATACAGGACTAAGAAATTTTTTTGGGGGGGGGGGGCTACCATCTTGAACACGCTCCACACCTCTTTGTGTAAAGTCTTTATCTAGTCTTTCAAACGCCTTACTAATCTAGTCACAGAATCATAGATGCTTTGATAATTGTTTTGATTGTATATGTACACTTTAAAATCTAATTGTATTACATATATATTCCAATATTCCATCATCCTATTCTCAGGAAGAGATAGCATATCACTTATGGATTAGTCTTTTTCAGGCACCAAAACAAGTTTTTCCAATTATAGAGACGAATGCATAACCTGGCTCGTGCTTCTGATCAAAAAAGAATAACCTAACTTTATCTCTCGCTAATAAATTTAATCATGTGTTAAATTCGGATCACAAATGAACATGGCGTGTGAACAGCTGTGAAGTATAGGTGGACGGAAAACCGGACTTCTACGCTTAAATACTCATCTAAAGTTAAAAAAACAGAATAGTTTCAAACATATATACTTCTAAAGGATTTCAAGAACTAGCTAAAACCGACCTAAGAGGTTCTAAACAACCCACCTGTCCAACTTACACTCTACTAGTCAAATTGTATCCATCTAAACACAATTAATCGCATTTTGTTATATACGAGTCCCTAATATTTCCAACAACAGAAAGGGAATTAAACGCATAACCTTCACTACCTCACTAATTGGGTCATATCCGGAATTCATGGATTGCAAACAATAAAACTCTCGAATTCTATAATACCGAAGTCCATTTCCATCGCAAAAACAACTTGGCTTATTCCTATATAATCCCTCTCCGTCCCAAATTAATCTGTCTTGAAGGTCAAATTGACCTAATTTAAACTAAAATTAACTTATAATACATGTGATTAAAAATAATAAATCAGACACGTAAAGAAAGAAGAAATGAACAGATTAATAATCTAATTAAATCAATATCTATTGGAAATGAAGGCTGAGAAATTAGATCTAAACACATAGAAACTCATATAACAGTCAATTAATCAACACCATAAAGAATTGAGAGGGAGGGACAGAGAGAGAGAGCGGGGGGGGGGGGGGGGGGTTTGAGAGAGAGGGGGAGAGAGAGAGAGGCTTACAGAATTATCAGCGAGGACGATTGAGAGGCGAAATGAATCCTATTGGTTTTACAATTTACAACTTCAACGTTGATATATTAAGTACCGGTCTGCAGAAAACCGCAAAAACCGTATGCACCAATCCGCATCGCAAAACGCGGTTTTTAATTTTCGTGATGTAATTGTGATTTGAATTTTTAATAAATCGCGCGGTGCGGTGCGGGTTATGATTTTAAATTTCTGAAATACAGTTCAAACTGCACCACACCGCAATATTTAATATGTTATAAATAGTGAACTCACTTAATAGAATTGAAGAGCTACGATCAACTTAAGGTATTTTTCTCCCTTTGATTACTTGCTCTCGTACAGGGAGATCGGTGGCTTGGAAAAATGACTACTCTGCCGCATTAGCTGTCAAAAATTTAATTTTAATCATAACTTAGATTTTTGAATAAAATAATTATAACTTATAATTTATAAGTTATTTTTGTTTAGTAATTAAATTCCTAAAAAAGTTAAATTTTCCGGAGTGTAATTTCTAATTTGTATTATTGAAGAATATTGGCGACTTTGTGTTATATTAGTCGGAAATTTGATTAAATTTAAGTTTTGTATTTTATTTAAATTTAAGTTTTGTATTTTATTTAAATTTTTTAAACTTGTAAAGTGTAAATCGCAGTGAACCGCACTACACCGCACCGCATTTTCGTGATGTGGTTTATGCGATTTTTGAGGGTACGCGGTACAAGTGTGATTTGAAAATTTGATCGAACCGCATGCACGATTTGTTTTACTGTTTGAGAAAAAAACCGAACGGTCCACACTGCGCTCACCGATATTAAGCCTGCTTGCAATTTTTAACTAGCCAACTGGGCTTGGGGTTTGGTTTTGGGTTTGGGCTTCAGCGCCTTAATTCTTTTGCTAACATAAGCTGAGCTCGCTAGTTTTCTTGAGCCATACTTTCTTTTTAGTCCTCTGTTTCTAAATTCTGGTCAAGGCTGCAAAAAAAAGTGTTGTTAAAATAATGAGACTAGGCCTGTTAATGGATCGGGTTTGGACCGGATCAATCTAAATCCATATCCATATCTATTTATTTTTTCGGATTCGGATCAGCTCGGCTCCAGATTTTTTATAGGTCGATCCATATCTGGATCCGTTTGGATCACGGATTTCGGATCAGATATCCGCTCCATTTATGCATATTTATTTTTTAACTTAAATTATTACAATATGTATCTAAAATTGAAAATTCTGAAAAATATTAAAATACAAATAGAATACAACGAAGTCCAAAGATAAATTACGAACTAAAATTCGCTTTTTGAAACAAACATACTACTGGGTTGTACAATATTTTAATTTTAACAATGAAAAAAATTGATGTTGCGAAATGAAAGTATTACATGAATTGAGATTTGGGTTATACGGCTCTAAAAGGTAAAAGAACCAAGGTTATAAATATGGACTGAACTATAGAGACTAAACCAAACGAAATATAAATATGGGACTTGATCGAGGATAATACGTTTAAAATTAGAATTATTAAAAAATATTTTTAGTACATTATATATATCTATAAACCGGATCGGGTTATTAACGGATCGGATCGGCTTAAATCCATATCCGCTCCATTTATAATCGAATTTTTCTTATCAGATCGAATCTCGGATCGGATTTTTAATAGGTCGGTCCATATCCACTAAAATGACCTCGGATCGGGTCGGATCGGATTTTCGCTCCATTGACAGGCCTAAATGAGACGAGTTTAGGTAATATTTTCTGTTAAGCTTGATTTTTTTTACATATTTTATTGTGTTTTGACTGGGCATATTTAATATCTTTTTTAAAAAAATTGTAAATTATAATATATATATAAGAGATCATCTGAATCGTTTTAATGGCTTAATCAACCAGCTAAATAATTTGGATGAAAAATTAAAAGATGAGGACAAAGTTGTTCTACTACTAGTGTCTCTACCGAAGAAGTATAATATTGTGATGACTTCTTTATTGGTTGGGAAAACGAAGTTAGATTTGGATGAGACTATTGTTGTTCTTCTGGAGGCCGAAAGATTGATGAAACAAAAATGGAGTGACACATCTGATGGAAGTGCATTCGTGGTACGTGCGCGTGACACGGAAAAGAAGTATGCTAAGAAACATAACCCTAATATCAGGTGTTTTTATTGTGAGGAATTGGGTCATATACAATTTATGTGTCCAAAGGCAAGAGAAGACTTGAGAGAGTTGAAGAAAAATCGAGGGGGTAGTGTTTCGCTTGTAGAAACTGATGAAGATGTTCTTTTGGTTCAGGAAGAGAAGGGATCAAAAGAAGAATGAGTGCTTGACTCGGGATGTTCTCATCACATATGTGGTAGGAGGGAGTGGTTCTCTTCCTACAAAAAGTGTGAGGGAAAGATTGTAACTTTACCGAACGGTAAAACGATAAAGGTTGTTGGCATTGGTGAGGTAACAATGAAACGTCACAACGGTCGTGTTCAAAAGTTAACTCAAATAAGATACATACCGGAGTTAAATCGAAATCTAATTTCGTTGGGTAAATTAGTAGATTTGGGATATACTGTTATGATGAAGAACAGTATGTTGAAAGTCACTAAGGGAGATTTATAGATACTCAAAGGTCGAAAAGATAAGAGAAATATTTTTATACTAGAAGGAGGGGTTATTGTTCGAGGGGAGGTATTGGGCGATCGACGTCGATGGCTTGAGGGTGACCGTTAATTCGGTTGTGCATGAAATCATATTGGGTTGAAGGGGAGGATTGTTGGGGTTAAACCCAATAGGTAGTATGGGCTTGGTGATAGAAAACATAATTGAATTGGGTAATAATTGTATGGGTAGATAATTATTATCATAATTGAGTTGGATAATAATTATATGTGTTGACAATTATTATTATAATGGGAATGAGTAATAATTGTATGGGTAGACAATTATTATTGTAATCAGATTAGATATGTCTTGTTGGCTAAGTTTGTGATGACTATATATACATAGTCATGTTATTGTTTTGATGTATGCTTGAGTATTGTTTGACTTAAGTATCGCTTGAGTGAATATCGTTTGGTGAGATTGATTGTATTATTGATAATTATTTTGATTAAGAATACAAGTTGGGACGTGGGTTTTTCCGCGTCATATATTGAGTGTGTGTTTTGCATTATTTGTTTGGTTCTATACTTGTGTGTGTTCCCCCTAACACATCCAACAAACACACTAGTCTCAGTGTATTTATTATCGTCCCTTAACAATAATACTCGACTAAGGATCTTTAGGAATATCAATACTATTCTCATAATCTCATTTCTAAGTCACGTACTTAGAGATATAGATTTACATATCATATTTCAAGGACATTTATTAATCTAACATCTTATCGCAGAAAATAAATATATATTAAATTACTAAAGAATATTCCATATAATCATAATTAATAATCCAAATGTTTCTTAATATAAACATAATAGTGTTGTCTCTAGGGCACAAACACTAACAATCTCCCACTTGCACTAGAGTCAATCACCCATGTATCTAATACTCATGGAACTAGTATGACCTTCGTGCTTTTGCTGCGACAAAGCCTTAGTCATTGCGTCTGCAACATTATCATAAGTATGCACCTTACATATATGTATATCTCCTCGTTAATTAATCTCTCGAAGGTGGTGATATCTCCTACGTATATGCTTTGTCCGGGAATGGGACCTTGGTTCTTTAGCCTGCGCGATGGCTCCATTATTATCACAGTAAAGATCAACTGGATCTGTGATCGATGGAACCACACCAAGTCCTATTATGAATTTCTGTATCCAAACAGCCTCTTTGGTTGCTTCACTGACAACAATATACTCAGCTTTCATTGTAGAATCAGCTACTGTCTCTTGCTTTGAACTCTTCCAGCTTACAACACCTCCATTACGGCATAACACAAAACCTGACTGAGATACTGAATCGTCTCTGTCTGTCTGAAAGTTGGCGTCAGTGTAACCCTTTACAACCAGCTTCTCATCTCCTCCATACACCAAGAATGAATCTTTAGTCCTTTTCAAGTACTTCAGAATATTCTTGACAGTTGTCCAGTGACCCTCACCAGGATTAGACTGGTATCTGCTCGTCATGCTCAAGGCATACGAAATATCAGGACGAGTACATATCATCGCGTACATTATAGATCCAATTTTCGAAGCATATGGAACTTTGCTCATACGACCCTTGTCATCTAATGATTTAGGGCAGTTTTCTATTGAGATCAATATTCCATGAGACATTGGGACATATCCTCTTTTTGCCTCTTGTATCCCAAAACGATGCAATAGTTTGTCAATGTATGTACTCTGACTTAGGCCAATTAATTTCCTTGCTCTATCTATATAGATCTTGATCCATAATGTATAGGTAGCAACACCTAAGTCCTTCATCGAGAAACTATTTCCCAACCAAGTCTTAACAGCCTGTAGAGAAGGTATGTCATTTCTATTAGTAATATGTCATCTACATTACTACATATAGTACTAGGAATGCCATATGGCTCCCACCAACCTTCTTGTAAACACATGGTTCATCTTCATTTTGAATAAAGCCAAATTTTTTGACTGTTTCATCAAAACGACGATTCCATCTCCTTGAGGCTTGCTTCAATCCATAAATAGATCGAAGCAACTTACAGACCATCTTAGCAAACTTGGGATCGACAAAACCCTCAGGTTGTATCATGTATACATCCTCTTCAAGGCTCCCATTTAAGAAAGCGGTTTTGACATCCATTTGCCAAATCTCATAGTCGTAGTAAACAGCTATTGCTAGCAAAATCTTGATGGACTTGACCACAGCAACTTGTGAAAAGGTCTCATCATAGTCTATACCATGAACTTGTTTGAAACCTTTTGCCACCAGTCGCGTTTTATAGGTCTGTACTTTACCTTCCATGTCAGTTTTCTTCTTGAAAACCCACTTGCACCCTATAGGTTTTACTCCTTCAGGTGGATCAACTAAAGTCCATACTTTATTTTGATACATGGATTCCATTTCGGATTTCATGGCCTCTAGCCATCTCTCGGAGTCTGGACTATTCATAGCATCTTGGTAGGTAAGAGGCTCATCATTATCTATGAGAATTACATCATCATCTTGAGTCAAGAGAAATCCATAATATCTCTCTGGCTCATGACGAGCCCTACTAGATCTACGAACAACCTGTATTTCCGGAGCAGGAACATCTTGATGTACTTCCTGCCCATTTTCCAACTCTGGTTCAATATTATTTTGTACAACTCGATCTTCATCGAGATCTATAGTCCTCCCACTAATTTTCTTTGAAAGTAACTCTCTTTCAAGAAATACAACGGTTCGAGCAACAAACATTTTGTTCTCGGTAGGATTATAGAAACTATACCCTTTAGTTTCTTCAGGATATCCCACAAAATAACATTTATCGATTTTGGTTCCATCTTGTCAGAAACCAAGCGTTTCACAAACGCTTCGCATCCCCATACTTTCATAAAAGGCATGTTGTGACGTTTCTCAGTCCACATCTCATATGGAGTCTTTTGAACCGATTTAGTTGGAACTCGGTTTAGTGTATATGCAGCCATTTCTAGAGCATAACCCCAGAAACTTATTAGAAGATCTGCTATACTTATCATCGATCGCACCATGTCCAACAAGGTACGATTTCTCCTCTCAGAAACTCCATTCCATTGAGGCGTTCCAGGAGGAGTAAGTTGTGATACGATACCACACTCCTTCAAGAAACCTTTAAACTTGAGGCTTAGGTATTCTCCTCCATGATCTGATCGTAGTACTTTTATACTTTTCCCTGTTTGCTTTTCTACTTCAGCCTTGTATTCTTTGAACTTTTCAAAAGAATCGGATTTGTTCTTCAAAAGATACATATATCCATATCTACTGAAATCATCAGTAAAAGTAATAAAGTATTAAAAGCCATCTCTTGCCATCATACGTATTGGACCACAGACATCACTATTTATAAGTCCTAATCGTTCGGTGGCCCTTTCACCTTGTCCGGTAAAAGGAGCTTTAGCCATTTTGCCAATGAGACAAGTTTTGCATTCTTCGTATGATTCAAAATCAAACTTATTCAAGTAACCATCTTTATGTAATTTGGAAATGCATTTCTCATTTATGTGACCTAAACGACAATGCCAAAGGTATGTTTGATTTGAGTTTTTCATCTTAATACGTTTATTATCATTATTTATGTTATAGACAGGAGTATCTATATCAAGAACATATAAACCATTAAATAAACGTGCAACCCCGTAGGTAACATTATTGAATGAAAAGGAACAACTATTATTTTGAATCAAAAACGAAAAACCTTTCTTGTCCAAACAAGAAACCGAAATAATGTTTCTGCAAATCGCAGGCACGTAAAAACAGTTATCTAGTTCTAAAACAAGCCCAGTGGGCAACGATAAACGATAAGTCCCTACAGCTAAAGCAGCAACCTTTACTCCATTGCCAACTCGTAGGTCAACTTCTCCCTTCGCCAATGTCCTACTTCCCTACAGTTCCTGCACATTTATACAAATATGAGAACCACATCCAGTATCTAATACCCAAGATGTAGAAGTAGACAAATTGACTTCTATAACATAAAGACCTGAATCAGAAGCAGTAACAACAGCCTTCTTCTTCTTCAGATCCTCCAAATAAGCATGACAGTTCCTCTTCCAATGACCTGGTTTTTTGCAATAGTGACAATCACCAACCTTTGGAACACCACCTTTAGGCTTCAAAGCCTTGGTCGGATCAGGTTTCGGATTGGCATTCGATTTAGATCTCATCTTCCTCTTGCCTTTCCATTTACCCTTTCCTTTGGCCTTCCCCTTATTCACCATCAACATGGGAGCAGGGGATGCCTTCTGAACGTTGGTCTCAACAGTTTTCAACATAGCCAACAGTTCGGTGCGGTTCTTATCTATCTCATTCATATTGTAATTCATCACAAATTGAGAATAGCTGATGTTTAAAGATTGCAAAATTAGGCCAATCTGGTGCTCCACAGCAATCGGGGCACCCAACTTGGCAAGTTACTCAATATACCCAATCATCCTTAGAACATGCGGTCCAACCGGATCACGTTCTCCCTGCTTACATGCATGTAATGATTTGAAAGTATCAAACCTCTCCTGACGATCCTGTCCTTCAAACATACGTTTAAGGTGCTCAATCATATCATAAGAATCCATATTCTCATGTTGTTTCTAAATTTCAGCACTCTTGGTCGCTAACATGAGACATTGAACATCCGTGTCATCATCGATATGTTTCTGATAAACATTATGTTGAGCATGGGATGCTCCTTCAGGGAGAGGTGCAGGGCGAGGGATATCTATGACATAGAGCTTGCACTCTTGTTTGAGGACAATCCTCAAGTTCATATGCCAGTCAAGGAAGTTTGTTCCTGTCAGCTTGTCCTTCTCAAGGACTGATCGCACAGAGAAGTTGTTTGAATTGATTGCCATTTGATATCTACAATATTTAAAGTGCATAAGATAAATTAGTTTACAGATGATTATTAAATTATATTCAAGTGATTATTCATATATATTCAAAATATATATCTCCCACTATCTTATCAAATTAATAGCCCTAACTATTAATTTGGAAAGAGTATCTTCTATATACTTTCTAGTGAGCCAATATCCAAATTTTTACAACATTTTAGTTCAGCTTTGGTTTTACTCCTAAAACATGATTCAATAAGGTAGACAACATTTGTCAATTATATCAACTATATACCTCTTGGATAGTTTAGTGGAACAACATTTATTCTTATTTATCCAATAAATCTCACCAAACTCTATGCCTCTAAGTTCACAATCCTATTGTGGTAACTTAATTAAGTTAAAACCCAAAGGTCTAAAAAGTATCATATACTTCAACATGCCATCCCACGATAGATGGGAGTACTTCGCTCTGGCAAACCCACTCCTTATCGATCTAGGGGTTAACGTGTTGGACATATTGGAAGGCATCTAAATAACTTAATATAAACATTAGGGTTTTGTTAGTATTATAACGATCATGATCCCATCATAAAGTGATTCCCAATTTTTCCATTAATAAAATACTTCAAATCAATACTCGTCAATGGTTTGATTTCCAGGTAGTGGAGGAGTCACATCAGTCTCGCTTAAAACCCACAGCCTTACAAGTTCTATGAACCTGTTGTTGACAAAATCGCCCCATATCGGAAATAAAAAAGATTCATATTTCATTCCGTGTTTCATAAACACGAGAATCTCATAATCGTTTGTAAATTTTAAAATCTTGAGTCGTTACAGATTTATCTTGTTTAGGCATGGCATGGGTGACATATCTAATACATACATTCATGCATGATTAATCTAATTAAAGCATGCATCATTAACTATTCTATACATACATTCATACATCAATATGTAAAGTGCAATAACGTAAATGTGTTTGGTTATGGCCCCATCCTATGTGATCTTTATCAAGCTCATGATAAAGATCAAGGTCAATCTAATGTGGTGATGGAAATAAATACAACTACTTATTACATAAGTCTTCTTCTTTGTTTAGACTTCTTGTATGCCTCGTCTTCTTCTTTGAATCACCTCCATTGGATAGCCTTCTCGAGTCTTCAATTACATTAAATGATTGAAAGTAAAACTAATCTAATGAACTTACAAGAATAACTCGAGTTACATTCGAGATTTATGATTACAAAGATTGACGACATGCAAGTCGTATTTAAAACCAAAACCATTACACTAAGGTCGAAAGGCCATAACCATCCACCATGCTCATACAACACATAAAAACATGTTAAAACACATAATCTGATCTTAACATATCATATTATCCATGATCTAATCATAAAAAGAAATATGATAAAAATTCAAAAAAATCAGAATCAAATCAGAAAAACAAGAATCACTGTTTAAGGGCAGTAAACGACGTCAAACGCCTTACAGACGAGTTGATAATAGCTTTAGCAATCTGTTTTGTTCAGACGCTCGTTTACCTATCAAATAGGGTATTCGTTTGCGTAAATCGGACACCAGACCCAGATTTCAGCAAATTTGCAGCAGCCAATTCAGAATTCGTATCTAATACGATTCTCATAATTAGAACAAACATAAATCATGTATATGTCAGTATATATACATATTACATAATCATTTTATGATTATACAACTCAGATGAATATCATATATTCAAAACCATACATATACAAGCATATTACATCAATATCAAATCATGGCGAATCACGTACATGCTCATACATCGAAAACGGTTAAACACATAAACGAATTAAAAACTTTTCGCAAGTAGCTCTGATACCATTGAAGGGTTTTTAGCACATAAACGCAACGAAAAACATAAATTAAATCTTAAAAATCGAAACCCTCCGCATGATCCATACGAAAAACAATATTTAATTCGTAGTTCAGTATGTTTACCTTAAGAAGCTTTACGTTAATGGAAAGATGGAGGTCTTGAATGATCACCACGTAGCCCGTCTCTAGAACGATCTACGCATTGAAGGTATCCACACGAATGATGGCCCGGAGGATGGGTGTGTACAAGCACGTTCTTGAGGCCACCTTCTTGCTCTCTCTATCTATCTTCAAGCTGCTAGGGTTTATGTTTATCAAATAAAACGTGTAACCCTAATTCTATTAGAAAAAGATATTATATATCAAGATCTAATGGGCCTCCAACCCTAAACTGAATTTTAGAGTTATTATTATTAAATTTGAAATTCTAATTATTGCATTATTAAGTCTCACTTAATCATCCAATAACTTAATTTCAGATTTAATATTAAATTCGAATTTCCTATTTATTTAATTAATTAAGTCACGCTTAATTAATAACAAATAATTCGAATTACTTACATTTAATTTAAATCTGAATTTAAATTAAATAATCCTCCAATTATTCTTTGTGCGACCCTTTAGGTTATTATTACGTTGGCAATAATTTTAAATCTAATTTAAAATCATAAACAATGAGCGGCATCTAGTAATACATTGTTATTCCCAGTGAACTAACAATGAGATTTACAGAAGGGGGGTTGAATGTAAATCTCAAAATATTTTCAAGTTTTGAGCAGTTTCTGGGCTACTGTGTTTTGATGAACAAGTGTGTGTGAATTGCTTTCAGCTAATGCAGACAGATATATATTCAAACACAAATGTAAAGAACACAACAGACTTAAAAACTTTTCTGGTGGATTTGTTGTTCCACCAGATATGTGTTATTTCAGAAAATCTGTGATTCAAAGAATTAAATCACAGTTGCGTCCTAGTACAAACTAGATGATTTTCTCTCTGGATTTTTCTAAACAGCTCTGGAAAATTCACCATATAATTACTAGCTGCTACTTGGTTTATATATCACCAAATTTACAAGTGAAGATAAAACTGTAAAATACAATTAAAAGATTCTTCACATGTTTCTTCTTCATTTCGCTATCCAATGCAATTTAGGTTTAGCTGTGAATCTTTGAATACTTCCTTGTTTGCACCAGAATGGAAATGCTGCATTTTCTTGATTCCTCCTAGAGGTTGCCACATTCCAGTTTGTCTCTGTCAACCCATGTGCCTCTGTCAGCTTATGAATTGTCACTATCAACTTCTATTTAAACTAAGCATCCGTTGAAGCTTTCATCCGTTGATGCTTTATCCGTTGAAGCTTTATCCGTTGAAGCTTTCTCCGTTGATGCATTAGCAGTTGAAGCTTTATCCGTTGAAGCACTCATCCGTTGATGGATGTTATCCGTTGAAGCTTTAGAGACATCCGTTGAAGCTTTGTTTCTCATCCGTTGAAGGCCTTTAATATCAGTTGATACAACTTCATTTATACATAATTACAAGGCATGAAATATTTATAATTTGCCCTCCTATTTGCATATCCACTAGTAGTCAACATGACTGATAATTTCCCACAACATCTAAGAATTACAACTTAAATACAGAGAATGAAATGTGCTACAATACTAAACTTATTTCTAAGTAAAGCTACTCCTTCAACGGATAGCCAAAATGGTCTTATCCGTTGAGGCTACAAATACTAGATTTCTACTTAAGTGTTTTGTTTAACTTATCATCAAACTAATACACATATTCCTAACAATCTCCCCCTATTTATGTCTACTAGAACTGTAGGCATAAATTTGGTTTCAACTTGATGATAACAAAACACTTAACAAACATATGAACTGAAATAAAGTAGAAACTCAAAAGTGCTGTAAAAGTGTGTATACTGAGATAGAATTGAAGAATTACATTGCTTCCAAGGGTGCTCCTTTAGCCTGAGCAGATTAATTTCTTTTCCTTTGATCCCTTGTTTTCTTTCCTAGCCTCCTGTCATTCTCCTCTATTTGGAGTTGAAGTTGTCTGTAGAACTCAGCTTCATCTTCTTCATTGATGTCCAACTTAGATTGCATATCCTTGAGAGTTTCATTACTGGCAATCTTGAGCTGATCTTCAAGTCTGAAAAATCTTCTGATTCCTTTATTGTCTCTGAACTCCATCAACCAATGAGGTGATTTATGAACTGTAATTCCTCTCTCTTGGATGAGTAATGTTCTAGGCAAGGCATTGGGCTCCCACCAAGTTTTCCTTATGTTGGCAATCTTGTTGAGAATCTCAGTTTTGGCAGTCCTGGTAAAGACAGAATCCCTTTTTATGGCTGAGTAGACTCTAACCAAGGTAGAATAGCCTTCATTCAGAATCCTGTAGAGAGGCCAAGTCCTTTCCCCACTTCCTTTATATTTGAACACTAGTCTTTCTGGAAGCTGTCTGTAGGCATCTATTCCCCTTACTTCCTCCAGCTCATCCAGATAGAGTTCAATGTCTGAAAATTCCTTTATGTCATAAATGTGAACATAATCATCCTTTGAGGCTTGAGGCTTAGGCTTAGGCTTCTGAGTGAATTTGATTGAGGTTAGAGGAGGTGTTAATTTGATTTTCCTTTTCTGTTTCTTTGATGGTGGAGAAGTGGTTAAGAAGGTGGGCAATTTGATGGTGTCCCAATCAATTGGTTCCTCCTTAGGAGTGATTTTTTCACCATGGATGTTTATGAAGGGATCAAGCACAATAGGTTCAGGAATAGAAGGTAGTGGTTTGGATTTTGATTGGATTTCTTCAGTTTCATCTACCATCTTCCTTTTTGCATTGGCCTTCTTTCTGTTTCCTTTCTACCATTCCTTTCTTTCCTTACTTCTTTCTTCCACATCATCACTAATCATATCCCCCATACCTACATCTTCACTCTTGTCTTCAATTTCTTTCTTTTCTTCAGCTTGACTTGACTTTAGGTGTTTTTCAAGCTTTGCTTGTGCTCTTTTGTCAGCCTTTAGCTTTTTAGCTTCTTCCTTTTACCTTCTGGCTTCTTCCCTCTTGGCTATTAAGAACTTGGGATGTCCTTATATCACACAGATACTCTTTCCCTCTCTAAAGATAATGGCCATGTTCATCCTTTCAACCACATCCTTGGTCTCCTTGTGCTTCATGATATTACCACCCAAAACCTTGTCTTCATCAGGCTTTGGAAGAGGAAAGTCCACTTCTTTCAACTGAGCAAGGCTTAGAGGGTTCTTTGTAGAGTCCTTATTGGATCTGTTGTTGGGCTTGAGAACCATAGGTTTCAGATTCTTGGAAGAAGTCTCTCCAACCTTATTCCTCCTTACTGGCTTGAGCTCCATAATGATTGGTTCCACCTTTGTGCTATGCTTCACAGATTGTGATTTAGAAGTTGTAGAACCAAAGATTTGTTGCATCCTTTCATCAATTTTCTTCCTTTGCTCTTTGACTTTCATCTCAGCTGCTGTTATCTGGATTAGATCAATTCCATCAAGCTTTCCTTTGATTTGAAGAGTTGGAGAAGTGGTGATGGCAGGAACTAGCACTTTAGATATTTGAACTGTTGTTGATGGCTCTCCTTCCCCTTCCCTTTTATTCTCCCCCTTTTTGTTATCATCAAGGATAGGGTTCAAGCCTTGTGCTTTTTCCAGCTGCAATAGTAGAGTTGTCTGAGATTGTTGATTTTGAAGAATGGTGACCACAGAGTCTTCAATGACTTGAACTCTTATTTCCAACTTGGCCAGCCTCTTGTCAGCATTAGATTCTGTCCTCGGTCTCAGCAACAAATCTTGCATTGTACCATAAGGCATGACTGAATCCAACTTCTCAGAATTATAGGATTTCAGATCAGCAATATCCTTTTTGAGTTCATCCATACTTAAATTATGTCTGATATGCTGCAACTGCAAGAGATGCAGAGAGTCTAGATGAGCTTGAAGAATAGCCTTTATACCAGCATCTGTAGTCTCCTGAAGGGCCTTTTAAATAGCCATTACTTGCTTGACCAAAGCTACACCAAACTGTCCTGGTGTAGATTTCTTTGTCCATGCCCATTCAGGTAAATCTGGAACAGAACTTGGGCCTACATCTCCCCCTAAGTTCATGCTCCCATCCAGAGAAATAGAGTCATCATCATTAGAATTGACTTCAAATTCTTTAGATGGCTCACCAGCTTGAGAAGGCATCCTATTAACAGCAGCTTTATCTCTTTGAAGAGATTCTGAAGTGTGCACTATGTTCAAAGTCTGCTCTGCCTCCACATTGCCCTGAGCAGCCAACAGTTGATAAGCTGAAACAGGATGATTAAAAGTGTCAGCATCCAAGGAAATATTATCAATCTCAGCTTTGTAATGTTGCTAAATTGTCTTTCCTTTTCAGCATCATCCACAATCATTGACTCACTAGCAATGGCTGGATCCACCCTTATAACTTTTGTACCTGCTTTTCTCTCATTTTCTCTATATTCTTGCATCAGGGGCTCCCCCTGGCTCACACACACCCTCACACCCTCACCCTCACCTACTAAGGTGGCACTCCTCTCACTTACTTTTGCCATGCTGGAAGAAATAGCATGCATATTTCGACTCTCAACCTCTCCTTTTGCCTGGGTGGAACCCAGCCTCTCACTCAAATTATCACTCCCTTCCCTCAATCCTAGAAGTGATTGTACAGTAACCATGTCTTCTACACTTGGAATTGAATCAGTTATATGTGTAGAGACCATCAACGAATAGGGAGTATCCGTTGAAGTGGAAACTGATGATATCAACGGATAACTGCTGTTAAGCTTATCCGTCGAAGAACAACCACTTGTCAACAGATAAGAGATATCCGTTGAAGAAGGAAAAGATGTAGATATTGAAAGTGACATAATTGTTGAATATGTGTGAATTGATTTTAAGTGAGGTGACACAGATTCTTCAACTAAGTCTGAAAGAATTGGCTGATGATCCAACAAGTCATCTAACAGATGATGATCACCAGGATTTGAGTGGGGCTCCTCCCTGAGTTTCAAAGAGGGAGAATCAGGAATTGATGTGAATATCATATCCACATCCAGAGATGGTGATGGAGAATTTGGTGAATGTTGTGTGTCTATTATGAGAGAATGGGGCTGTGACTCCACATTTGCTGGAGCCACATCAAGCTGAATTTGAGAAGGCAAAGATACATGTGGATGTATCTGTGCAGTGTGTGCCCCCTGTGTGGAAACTAGGGTTTTAGCCTTCTTTCTTTTTGAAAAAGCTTTAACAGGTGAATGTGTGGCTTCAGTGTCCCTCCCTCTTTTGTTCTGTGTCCCTAGTTGGGGACTATTTTAAATAGTTGCATCCTTTTGGGAGGATACAATGAGGGATGTGTTTGACTCCTTTTGAACCACCACAGTCTTTTGAGAAACTGTGGCTTGGCTGGCTAGGGTACCACTCACCTCTCCCACCTTATCCTGGGGGGTTTCTTGATGTTCACCCCTCCCCTCACCACTCACACTCTGTTCACTCCCTTCAGGGTTTTTGGTAGTTGTTACAACTGTTGTCTTTTGAGAAATAACAGAGGTGGTTTTCTTTGACTTATGTTTTGGAATTTTAGGTTTGGTGGCTTTGGTAGGAATCTGTTGGGACAAAGACACAGATTCCATTGCCATACTAGAAGACAAAGAAATAATGGGGGTGGAAGATGTAGGAGTTGCAGAAGTGTTTACCTCACTTACTTGAGGTGCATTCATTATTGGTAAATATACCAATGGCACCTGGCTGTTGAGGTTAATTCTCAAAAGGTCTGCAAGGACCCTTTTCTCTTGTGCCCAGCATTTGAGTTTATTGCTCTCATTAGTTATGACCAAACCTTCAGCAACATGGTTAGCCAATAACATAAAGAATCTAGCATAGTAGATGTTATGAGGTCTATTAGTTTTGTTACCTAACCTGGAACCTAATTCTAGCATGGCATAGTTGCTAAAATTAAAGTACCTATTAGAAACTAGCATGTAGAGCATATTAACAAGAGATGAAGTTATGGCATCAAAATTGCTAATCTTCCCAGAGAAAACCTTGATAAAGGCATCTCCAAGAAAACTCCATTCTTTCATAAGGCCCTTTCTTCTAATGCTCCCTAAACTAGCAGAATCAAAAGAATAGCATATGGAATCTAATATAGAAGATACATCATTATCAGTGTGTGGTGTCATGACATTATTCTCAGGTAGCTTAAAGCAAGACTGTATATCATCACAGTTAATACAGTAATCCTTACCTTTGAGAGAGAGAACAATGGTCATATATGTGAAGTTGAACTCTGCAGTTGTCCGAATCTCCTCAATTACCTCACAATAGATAGTTGGGGCTTCCAGTATTGCATAGCTTAGTTTGCAGTTCTTGATGAAGTCCATCATCTTGTGATAATCTGAATGGGCTTCATTCTTTTCCACCAAGGCTACGAAATTGTTCTTTTCATAAACAAAGCCAGACTGAGACATAATCTTGACTATTGGTGTCATTGTTGTGAGTAGAGGTTGTAGAGAAAAGATTGAGAGTTTTGGGAGAGAAAGAGAGTAAAAATTGCAAGAAAGCGTAAAGTGAAAATAATAATTCAATGGGCTTTTATACTTTCTCGAATTAAAATGTAAATAAAATGATTAAATGATACTTTTAAATAAATTACAACCGTTTGAAAAAAAAAAAACTGTAGAAATTCTGAAAACTGCCTTTAATACAAATACATACAACAGTGTATATATGTATCAACGGTTAAAACAAATCAACGGTTGTGACTCACTTAAAGTAACTGACGTGACACTTCAACGAATGAGGTAAATAGTTATTCGTTGAAGGTTAACACTATTTTATCCGTTGAAGGATAAAATTACCAGAAATGTATTTGTCTTTCAACGGATAATGAACATCCGTTGCTGAAACAATTTTGGCTTTCAACGGATAGGAAATATCCATTGATAGAATAGTCTTTACTTAAAGCCAATTTTGTTCTTGCCAAAAATTCATTTCAGGCTTCAAAACAGATTAATGAGGACATGAATTTATGAATAATTAAGCATAACTAGCTCACTTACTAATCTTGTGAATGTTGATTCATCAAGTGGCTTGGTAAATATGTCTGCAATCTGCTTTTCACTTGGAACAAAATGAAGTTCCACTGTACCTTTCATCACATGTTCCCTTATGAAGTGGTACTTGATGTCAATGTGCATGGTTCTTGAGTGCTGCACTGGATTTTCAGTAATGGCAATGGCACTTGTGTTGTCACAGAATATAGGAATTTTGTCAACAGATAGTCCATAGTCAAATAGTTGATTCCTCATCCACAGTATATGTGCACAGCAACTACCAACAGCAATGTACTCAGCTTCAGCTGTTGATGTTGAAACAAAATTTTGCTTCTTGCTGAACCATGACACAAGCTTATTCCCTAGAAATTGACAGGTGTCAGTTGTGCTTTTCCTGTCTATTTTGCAACCTGCATAATCTGCATCTGAGTAGCCAATTAGATCAAAACCAGACTCTCTAGGGTACCAAATTCCTAGATTTGGAGTCCCTTTGAGATATCTGAAAATCCTTTTAATAGCCACTAAGTGAGACTCTTTAGGGTCAGCTTGAAATCTAGCACAGAGACATGTAGAAAACATTATATCAGGTCTACTAGCAGTTAAATATAAAAGTGAGCCAACCATGCCTCTATAACTTGAAATGTCTACAGACTTTTCAGCCTTGTTTAATTCAAGCTTGGTGGTAGTGGCCATGGGAGTTTTTGCAGATGAACAATCCATTAAATCAAACTTCTTTAAAAGATCATAAATATATTTAGTTTGACTAATGAAAATTCCACCACTAACTTGTTTAACTTGTAAACCAATAAAATAAGTTAGCTCTCCCATCATGCTCATTTCATATTTACTTTGCATTAACTTAGCAAACTTTTTACAAAGCTTATCATCTGTAGATCCAAATATAATATCATCTACATAAATTTGAACAAGTATTGTAGAGCCATTAACATTTCTAAAGAAAAGAGTTTTGTCAACAGCACCTCTTGTGAAGTGATTATCTAGAAGAAATTTTGACAAAGTCTCATACCAGGCTCTAGGTTCTTGCTTTAGTCCATAGAGTGCTTTCAATAGATAATACACATAGTCTGGAAAATTTGGATCTTCAAATCCTGGAGGTTGGCTTACATAAACTTCTTCCTCCAATTCCCCATTCAGAAATGCACTCTTGACATCCATTTGATAGACCTTGAAATTGGCATGGGCTGCATAGGCTAGAAAGATTCTGATGGCTTCAAGTCTGGCAACTGGAGCAAATGTCTCATAAAAATCTATTCCCTCTTGTTGAGAATAGCCTTTAGCAACCAATCTGGCTTTATTCCTTATGACAATGCCATTTTCATCCATCTTGTTTCTGAATACCCATTTTGTGTCAATAGAACTCTTATTCTTTGGCTTGGGTACCAGCTTCCATACTTTGTTCCTTTCAAATTGGTTTAGCTCCTCTTGCATTGCTAAAATCCAATCTGGATCCAATAGAGCTTCTTCCACTCTCTTAGGTTCCTCCTGTGATAGAAAGCTATTATACAGACATTCATCTTGAGTAGCCCTTCTAGTTTGCACTTTAGATGTAGCATCACCAATGATTATTTCAAAAGGGTGATTCTTAGTCCATTTCCTTTGAGGTGGTAGATTAGCTCTAGATGAGGTTGCCTCAGTATTGTCATGATGTGAGATAGAATGTTGATTGGTTGAAACTCCCCCTGAGTTGTTGATCCTTTGAAAGGAATTGGGAGTTCTATCAACTGATGAAGTGAAATGATTATCCGTTGACAGACTGTGATCAATGGAAGCTTTATTATAAACTTCAACGGATGATGCACTTTGTCTTTCAACGGATGCTGCATTGCTTCTATCAACGGAAGCTGAATCATGACTTTCAATGGATGCAGCATTCTGTGAATTATCCAAAGGCAGATTTTGAATTATTTTCGAGGTGCCTTCTCCATCATTCTCATCTTCACTATCATCACAATATATCTCAATGTTTTCAAATTTGAGTCATTCATGATGTCCCTCATCTGTTAGTCCATCAATCTTTTTATCATCAAACACAACATGCACATATTCCATGACAATATTGTTTCTTAGATTGTAGACTCTATATGATTTTCCAGCAGAATAACCAACAAATATTCCTTCATCATCCTTTGCATCAAACTTCCCTTTGTGATTATGTTGATTCCTTAGAATGTAACATTTGCAACCAAAGACATGCAGAAAGTTTAAAGTTGGTTTTATTCTCTTGAACAATTGATAGGGAGTCATGCCTTTTTCCTGATTAATTAGAGAAATATTCTGAGTGTAACATGCACAGTTAACAGCCTCAGCCCAAAAGTATGTTGGGAGTTTTGACTCTGCAAGCATTGTTCTTGCAGCTTCAATTAGTGATCTGTTCTTCCTTTCCATCACACCATTTTGATGTGGAGTCCTTGGAGCTGAGAACTCATGCATGATCCCATATTCTTCACAGAACAACTTCATGGTTGTATTCTTGAACTCAGTTCCATTGTCACTCCTGATATTCCTTACTTTGAAATCTGGATGATTGTTGACTTGCTTGATATGGTTGATGATGATTTCACCAGCTTCATCCTTGGATCCAAGGAAATAAACCCATGAAAATTTTGAGAAATCATCTACAATCACTAGGCAAAATCTTTTCCTTGAAATTGACAATACATTGACTGGTCCAAAAAGATCCATGTGTAGCAGTTGTAATGGTTCATCAATTGCAGATTCAAGCTTCTTACTGAATGATGCTTTCTTTTGCTTTCCTTTCTGACAAGCATCACACAGTCCATCCCTTGTGAATTCCACTAGAGGAATTCCTCTAACTAAGTCCTTTTTTACTAGATCATTCATTATCTTAAAATTCAAATGGGATAGCTTCTTGTGTCATAGCCAACTTTCATCTGGACTTGCTTTGCTGAGAAGACAAGTGATTGATTCTGAATTTGTAGAGTTGAAGTCAGCTAAGTACACATTCCCTTTTCTAACTCCAGTTAGAACCACTTTGTTGTCCTTCTTACTTGTGACAACACAGGCTTCAGAATTGAAGGAAACAGTATTCCCTCTATCACATAGTTGACTGATGCTCAATAGATTGTGTTTGAGACCATCAACTAATGCAACTTCATCAATGATGACATTTTCTTTTGAAATCAAGCCATATCCCATAGTGAACCCTTTGCTGTCATCTCCAAAGGTTATGCTAGGGTCAGCTCTCTCTTTGAACTCTGTGAGCAGGGTGAAATCTCCTGTCATGTGTCTTGAACAGCCACTGTCCAAGTACCATAGATTCCTTCTTTTTCCCTGCACACAACAAAATCAATCAAGTTAATTTTGGTACCCAAGTTTCCTTGGGTCCAGTCTTGTTAGTCTTTTTCCTAGACTTCATTCCTCCTGCATCTTTTGACTTAGGTAACTTTGGGTCAACCTTGGTTTCAGATGTAGTTGGTTGAAGTGTAGGGTTAGTCACAGAATCATTTAGCACATTTGATTGAATTTGATAAGGCATGGATTGTTCAAACATATTATTCCACATATGGGCATGTTGTATGGCATTTGAGGCATACTAAATGCAGTAAAATAAGGATTATTAACATATGGCATGTTTGCAAAATGTGCATGAGGATTCTGATGAGACATAACAGACATAGCATGCAGAGGTGACATAGACATGTTAGGCATGGAGGGAGTTAAAGGCATGGGAGCATTCTTAACAGATTTGCAGTTATCAGATAGATGATTAACACTTTTACAATGCACACAGCTTTTTCTAGGAGCATATTTGTCAGGTGTGTAATTGTTGTGTTTGTTAATCCCTACCTTCCCATTTCTATTAGATTTTCTTTTAGTTTCCTTTTTATCCTCAACCAATTTAAGCTTATTTTTCAACTGATCTAAAGTCATGTGTCCTATATTCACCTTACTGGCATCTTTGGATGTGCTAGCTCCTTCTTTGACAAAGTTCTTGAAAGTTGAACCATCCTTCTTATTGAGATTTTTCTTTTTAGAATCACTAGCCTGTTTTAATTGATGAACCTTCAACGGATGCTCTTTTTCTTCCTTCAATGGATAACTTTCATCATCCGTTGATTCCACATCCGTTGACAATCCATCAATTAATTCTAACTCCTTTTTGTTTTTCTTCCAGGCATTCTCACAGAATGATTCAATTCCCTGAACCTTGACAATCTGAGCACTAACATCCCTAGATGTTTTCCAGGCCTTGATTACCTCTTGCTCACTTTCTAACTGTTTAGAAAGAATTTCTACTTTCTTAACAGCTTCTTCTAGTTCACTCTCAACAATCAAGCATTTAATTTTAATCTTTTCAAGCTCAATTACCTGATTCTCTAACACGACATTCCTATCACTTAAAAACAAATTATTCTCTTTGATTCTTGTGTTTTCTTTAGCTAGTGATTTAAGAGAAACACGCAAATGATATAATTCATTGGACATATCATTTATGGCTTCATTGCATTCAATCTTAGAAAGTTGAGAGAGATCAGTAGTAATTACCTGGTTGCTTGATGAACTAGTTTCATTTTCATCAGAATTAGCCATCAGGGTTAGGTTGACATATTCCATATCATCATCTTCATTGGCTCCATCTGCTGCCCAATCATCTTGAGTGAGAAAAGCTCTTTCCTTTTATTTGAGAAAATCAAAATACTTCTTTTTGTAATCAACTTGCTCAAATTTCTTCTTATCAGAGGTTGGCTTCCTACACTCATTTGCAAAGTGTCCACTAATGCCACAGTTATAACATTTGAACTTGGATTTGTCCACCATGTTTTTGTTTGACTTAGTGAATTTTGTATTTTTCCTGAATTTCATCTTTGCAAACCTCCTGGACAGAAAAGCCAGATGTTCATCAACATCATCAGAGTCATCTTGACTGGAATTGTCTTTATCCTCAGCTACTTGCTCCTTTCCCTTGCTTGATTCTGATTTGCTTGTGCCAATTTTGAGACTTGGCATTGTCTTCTCCTCATTCCTGGCTTCAATCTTCTCATTGTCAGCTACAAGTGCAACTGATCCTCCTTTTCCAACAACTCATCTTGCTCCATCTCAAGTTCATATGTCTTCAAAATTCCATATAATCTTTCAAGTGTGAAGTCCTTATAATCTTGAGAATTTCTTAGAGAAACAGTCATAGGCTTCCATTCCTTTGGTAAAGACCTTAGAAATTTTAAATTGGAGTCCTTGACTTGGTACACTCTGCCATACAGCTTCAATCCATTCAACAGTTTCTGAAATCTGTTGAAGGTATCATTCAATGATTCTCCTTCTTCAAAATGAAAATATTTATACTGTTGAATGAGAAGCTGCATTTTGTTTTCTCTAACTTGCTCAGTTCCTTCACAGATAAGTTGCACAGTATCCCAAATTTCCTTAGCAGTTTGGCTATTAATGACATTATCAAATATATGTTGATCTAGGCCATTAAACAGAATGTTCATGGCTTTCTTGTCCTTGTGAACCTCTTCAATATCTTCAACAGTCCATTCTGCTTTTGGCTTGGGAATAGACTGTCCAACAACAACTATTGCAGTAGCAGCTGTGGCCACCTTGTGAGGGATGTGAGGACCATTTTCAATGCAGTTGATGTAGCTTTCATCTTGAGAGAGAAGATGTAAATGCATATTCACTTTCCAGTGATGATAGTTATCTATTTCCAGGATTGGAATCTTTACACCAATATCCTTCTTACTCATGATGTTAGCAGAATAGATCTTTAAACTCTTTGTATGTTAAGAGCTTGCTCTGATACCAATTGTTATTCCCAGTGAACTAACAATGAGATTTACAGAAGGGGGGTTGAATGTAAATATCAAAACTTTTTCAAGTTTTGAGCAGTTTCTGGGCTATTGTATTTTGATGAACAAGTGTGTGTGAATTGCTTTCAGCTAATGCAGACAGATATATATTCAAACACAAATGTAAAGAACACAACAGACTTAAAAACTTTTCTGGTGGATTTGTTGTTCCACCAGAGATGTGTTATTTCAGAAAATCTGTGATTCAAAGAATTAAATCACAGTTGCGTCCTAGTACAAACTAGATGATTTTCTCTCTGGATTTTTCTAAACAGCTCTGGAAAATTCACCATATAATTACTAGCTGCTACTTGGTTTATATATCACCAAGTTTACAAGTGAAGACAAAATTGTAAAATACAATTAAAAGATTCTTCACATGTTTCTTCTTCATTTCTCTATCCAATGCAATTTAGGTTTAGCTGTGAATCTTTGAATACTTTCTTGTTTGCACCAGAATGGAAATGCTGCATTTTCTTGATTCCTCCTAGAGGCTGCCACATTCCAGTTTGTCTCTGTCAACCCATGTGCCTCTGTCAGCTTATGAATTGTCACTATCAACTGCTATTTGAACTAAGCATCCGTTGAAGCTTTCATCCGTTGATGCTTTATCCGTTGAAGCTTTCATCCGTTGATGCTTTATCCGTTGAAGCTTTATCCGTTGAAGCTTTATCCGTTGAAGCTTTCTCCGTTGATGCATTAGCAGTTGAAGCTTTATCCGTTGAAGCACTCATCCGTTGATGGATATTATCCGTTGAAGCTTTAAAGACAATCCGTTGAAGGCCTTTAATATCAGTTGATACAACTTTATTTATACAAAATTACAAGGCATGAAATATTTACAATTAGCCCTCCTATTTGCATATCCACTAGTAGTCAACATGACTGATAATTCCCACAACATCTAAGAATTACAACTTAAATACAGAGAATGAAATATGCTACAATACTAAACTTATTTCTAAGTAAAGCTACTCCTTCAACTAATAACCAAAATGGTCTTATCCGTTGAGGCTACAAACACTAGATTTCTACTTAAGTGTTTTGTTTAACTTATCATCAAACTAATACACATATTCATAACATACATCATTGTTACCCAAGTAATAATAATTAAATCGGTGAT